>NC_133024.1:52466250-52767500 GCF_048771995.1 Taeniopygia guttata
GCAACAGCTAAAACAGTGGTGTGTTAGCAACTGTTTTGGTCGCAGATCAAAAACCTAACACCATATGAGCTACTATGTAAGCAAAACCCCAGCAAAGCCAGTACAATCTACACTCCTCAGTCCATACAATATATGCAATGTCCAATTATCTCATTAGATATTTCTTTACTTCCCATCCTTTGATACATACACTGACATAATTTGCTTAGTCTATGAGCTGTTCCTGTAAAGTGTCTATAAAATACTCATTGAGATCCCTTAGTCCATGATTTTAGTTCAATTCATTATGCTGATCACTTAGGATGGAAAACACAGGGTGTTGCACAGAGTTACTGTGCACGAAAGCCAGCTCATGAGGTGTCAGTGCTTGCACGATTCTTGTGAGACTCATCCTGCACTAGATTGTGTGTTTCCTGTTACAGTACTTCCTATAACATGCAACTCAAATAATGGGTTACAAGAGTTCAAAGGTACATCCATTGGACATCTAATTATTTTTGTATTCCTCCCTAAGAACTACACTTCTGCTGTTCTATAAGGAGATTGATATGAATTTTTTTAGGTTAAAAAAAACCTTAAGATTTCTTCATATACATATATAGAAAATCCCCAGTTTAGAATTGAGAAATTTTCAGGCAGGGCACTGGAAAAAAAAAACAAACCCTGATACTAAGGCAAATAAAGCCATCAAATAAATTAAATTAACTCAATTTATCTATATCAGCTGAGAATTTGCCCCTCACAATTATTCAAGTAACCAAACTCAGATAAAAATACTCTATTTAAAAATGAGAACAGAGATTTAAAAAGATGCACTCTAATTCAGACCAAAAAACTAGAATAATCTCAACTACCTGATAAAACACCACCAAAAACTCTAAAGAAGTGCTGAAAACATACTTTTATATATTAAAATGCATGATGTTTTCCCTCTGTGGAGCAGAGGGAAAAAGACAGTTTTTTATTGTATCTATTATCCCAGAATAAAACTTTTTAAACAAAAAATATTACAGTAAACTTTTAATTTAGTGGTCTTCACAGGCCATTCAGAAAGAGTTAGACCCCTTGAGTCTAGAGCATCTTCTCTGCCATGAGTCAGAAATAAGAGAGAGCACACCATGTTAATTTACCTTGAGCATTATTTGCTTTATTGGCATGGCAGGATGAGTAATTGCTGATTGAATTTGACTTTATAGGCATCCAAGTCCTTGGATGTACCTAAGACTTGGGTATAGAGGCTGACAGATGGTCATGAATGATTCTTCCTAATTAGGGAAAACTGGAGGAGTCTATATGCAGACTTCATGCCTGGATAGTTGTCCATGGGCCATATGGCAGAATGCTAATGAATATGTACTTTACATTTGCACATATATTCAACAAGTACAAGTATTGATAAGCAATGTAGCACCCATCAGTGCAAAATGCTTTGATCATGTGATTAAAGATTACATTTTTAAGTTTTCCAGTGCAGGTTTGTGTATTTTGGTCACCTAGTGCGCAGCAAGACTATCTTTTCTCTTGTACATCTAGGTAGCTACAATAAATATTGCTCTTGCTACACAGAGCAGTACCTTTCTCTGAAGTTGTTAACATAAAAAAAAAAAAAAATCTAAAGTGAGGTGAATAAATTTGACACATTTATGTAAACTTTTATCAATTTTAGGCAAAACCATAAATTTTTCATTCCACATGAGGAAGTAAGGCTACTATAAATCCATTCTTTGTCCTCTTTGTCAAAGATAGCTGCAAGAATTAAAACATACAGACACCCAGGCATAACCAGAAAACCTACTCAGCAAAATATCTTCTTAGATTACCCTATATGGAAAGTACGTGATCTATTTTATAGCTTGTAGTCTAGGGGGCAGAAAATAACTTCTCTTACTTACCACCCTTTGCCTTCACAGTGTGAAAGAACCACTGCTGAAGGAAACAATATATTTTTAATATATCTAAAATAATGTACGCAGAATAAGTGAGGTCACACTTGGGAAAGTTATCTCTGAGTTAATGTTTCCTTTCTTGTCAGAATGTTCAAGAAAACCTCTCAACATTTTCTTCCACTGTACTAACATTCTCCTCATATGGTCTTCATATTGACAGTATACGATTGCCAAATTATATCTTTGCAAATATTACTTAAAGAAATAATTGCTGTCTACTTTGTAGCCTTGTACTGTAACTGAGTTCTATACTTTACAAGTTATTCCTTTAGGATCTTCTGTCTGCTTACCTTTATACTTGAATTTTTTTTTTTTTATCGTAACAAGTCTTTACAACAAATTAGAGAATCATGATTATACATTTATAACAGAAAATAAGCCTGATAATACACCAATGTGATTACAAATAATTTAAAAATTAATACTTTTCCTACATGTATATTGAATGTCATTGAATGTTTAAATGTTTACTGGATGATTAAATTTAGCAACTTATTTACAGATGTTCTGACTCTTACAAAAATATAATGATGCAGAAAAATGTTTATTTCAGAGGGAAACCAATAGCTTATAAAGGACAGAGTCTGAATAAATTAAACAGATGCAGACATATTGGAAAATTTTCTAAAATTCTTTAGAAAACATTAGGAAAATATAAATATATTATTACATACATATATAAACATTAAACAGAACAACAAGTACCTGTGGAAGTCAGAGTATAATCCAAAATACTTTGTTCAGAAATGCAATTGAAAGCATATTTAGCTGTTAAAACACTTGTAGAGACAATCCACTCACAGAAAATTTCATTCCTCTCTGATATCATAGTAAACAAAAGACATAATAAAAGCATAATATGAAATATAATTGGGCATAAGTGCAGTAACATTTTTTCATAAGGTGCTAGAGCTTTTGAATATGAAGAAATCTCAGTTTTAAATTAGATATAATAAATTTCTCCGTCAATCTTTTGAACATTACTTAGGAAGTGAATATCTACTAATTTATTGTGGTTTGGATTCAAGGTGTCTTGCTTTTTACAAGGAATTTCACACTAAAACACTAAATTTAAATGCATATTTCTTTGTTTGTTCTGACTAAATGAATTTAAAATAGTGTGCTACCTAAAAACCACCCCCAAACCTATTAAAAAACCAAGTATTTTCATTATTCTTGTATAGTTGGAATCACAAGAAAATCTAAACCAAGGACTCTCTTGGGAATGGATTGCAGGCTATTTTTATCACATGCTTTCTTGTCATATAAACTCAAAATAATAATAATAGGTAATTATTCACATAAGTATTACTTACGTAGAAACCCTTTCTAGTTGGATTTGAATGGTTTCTAGTTGCCTTATAATGTTCATGTATTAACGAATGAGCATTGTATTAAAATGCCAACTTGCTCCCCCTGTGAGCTCCTACTACAGAATTTATAATACTGCTGTAGACTCAATTGGGGGATAGAGCTAGAAAACTAATATTGTCACTAGGATTTCTGGACACACTGTATAAAATATTAATGAGTAAAACTGCATCTTTGGAGATCACTAGTATGGCTTAGGTATGTAAAGAAGGAAACTATTCTCTGCTGAATAGCTGTGTATAACTTAGCCATAAGTTATAGGGTCTCGTTGCCATTCTGAAGACACAAATTATCCATAGACTTAAGCTGAATGAACGTGTAATGTTCCTTTAACAAATCTGTGCTAACTTGACATGGAGCAACCAAAGCGTATTGCTAACTCTGTTCACAAAGACTTAAAATAAATTTGTTTATCATCTTCTAATAATTCTGCAGAATGATATTGAGTTCATATGTATAAATATCTACAGGAATTTTCAGCTGCACATTAACACTCATAAGATTTCTTCTGTAGTTTGTTTGCCATGATTATTTCAATGTTCAGTACTGGATGGATTTTGTATAAGGATTCAGATAATACTTTTTTTTTTTTTCCTAAGCCCTATTTATTGACTAATATGTTAAAAAATATTTGTTTTTACATTGAAATTTAAGAATTCAGGAGTATATTTTGTATCAGTAGTGTAACTTACTTGTTAGCTTCAGTGTGTGCACAATTTTTTTCTCTTATATTCTAGTACATTTACATGTTCTCTCTCCTGAAAATGAAGAAAATTCAAATAGAAGTGATACAAGTATTCAGGTCAGGGTAGGTTTTAGCTGTGCCCTTATTAGATATTTTGGTAAAATTTCATTTCCATGGTCTGTAAAGAAAACAAATTTAAGAATGCCATAGGAAAGGAGAATATAACATCCTTATAAAATTGCCCCTATTAGAAATCTATGAGATGCCAGCATCTTGAATACTTTCTGTTCTCCTGATCTCCCAAACAATATTCTCTCCAAGCAGAAGGAAAAGAGAAAGTGCTCAAATACACGACCAAAAGAAATTTAGTACCATTCAGCCTGAAAAGCAAACAGGTGGAAATTAGGAAGAAAGAAGTTAGAGAATTATATATAACATGCAATAAATGAATGAGGAAAGTTTTTCATTATTCGAATTATTCATAATTCCAATGCTGTTAGCATGCTAGCTAAGAGCACTGACAACAGCCTAATGTTCAAGGTAATATTTTCCGCCTCCCCAGGCATGGGTTCTGTGTTCTATTTTTAGCATTTTCCTATCAGTCTGCTTCATTGTTGTCAGGTCTCAGCTAAAATTTAAATACTGCATGACAACTTCTCCACAGAAATGGAAAGAGAAAGTTAGAAGGGAGATTTTTTTCTTTTTCATTACAATTAATTTTTAGATGGATTTCTGATTCTTATAGACTATACCTGTGGAGATATTCAACTTTTCTTCAACAATTACAATTAATTTATGGAAAATAAAGCAAGAATACAGCTAGTAGGCAAAGTGTTATCTAGGAATGGTAGACCAAACCTATATAATGGAACTAATAACTACTTAATCCTTGTAATCCAAACAAGAATATGATGATTTTTCTCTCTTATCTGTAACTTTCTGTAAAGAAAATGGCTAAATAATAACTAACAAACCTCATTTATTATTACATGTCATACTTATTACTGTAATAATACCATGGCAATTGATATGTGTTTTCCTAGTGACTTCAGTTACCAGTCAAAAAAATTTCTTCTCCAGCTCTTAAATGACAAAAAAGGCTATTTTTTTCTCATATATATTGTCTTCAGACATTCCTTCAGCCTCCACAAGCCCCCCCAAAATATTAAAAAATATTCATGCATACTTATTAATAACTACTGTAACTTAGTAACTGTAAAGATTACTGAACCAAGAACTGTGTTCAATTTATACTAGAAGTCCCTTTGATCTATACTAGTAGATAGGTGAGGATGAGTAAAAAATACTAAAATAATTTGCTGTTATCAGGATTCAAAATACTTCCCTACAGTGCCTCCAAACCAGCAAATCTATTGGCCCTTCACAAATCCTTCCTGTCATCCTGCAATCACAACTTTGGTAAACATAAAATGTGAACAACACTTTGGCTATGAAAATGCTGTTTGCATTGCTGTACAATAGTTTAAAAATTTAAAAAAAAAAGAAAAAATAAGAAGAAAATTTTGATATCCACCAGCAAATCTGGCCCTGTGGTTTTATGTTTTTTGATCTGTTTCTGTGAAACAAACCTCTGTTTTTAATATTAGGGGATGCATATTTTTTCTTTTTAGAGGACGGATACTTAAAAGCATCTTCGTGATAATTACTGAAGCATCAAGTAAGCCTTGCTCAACACTACGTCACAGACAGCAGCAGGTGATGGGAGATTTGGGGTCCTTTTGTCTGTCATGATATTCTGATCCTCCTTATGCTCACACTTCCTGAACATTATGGTGTTATTAGCAGACAAGATAGGCAACAGCTCACTGATTGACAGCACAGGGTTAAGCTGAGCAGAAATTTTAAGAAGCCTTAGGGCAGTATGATATTAAATATCAAACCAATATTTGCAGTCAGACTGTAGCACGGCAGAAGGAGAGTGGTAAGTTTGCTGAAGAGAAAACAAAACAAAACAAAACAAAAAAAAACATGGAATAGAAGTGGATTATGAAATTATGTCAGTAAATGTGAAATTTAGACAATCTTTTGTTGTTTCTGAGCTCTGCAAAATAAATCACAGCAGATCACAGAATATTCTGAATTGGAAGAGACCCACAAGAATCAATGAGACCAACCCTAAAGTGAATGGCCCATAGAAGGACCAAGGCCACAACTTTCATGTTATTAACAACATGCTCTAACAAAGTGAGCTAATCTCAGGGTCAATAAATGATCATATACCCAGGTGTTTTTTCTTTAAACCCTCAGATGAGGGCTAAAAAATGAATATGATGAAAAGCTTTTCTCTGCTGATAAAATCAATCAGTTTTGTCATTTACTTTAAATGAGAAAAATTGAAACTCAGTAGATTACATGGTGTTCAACCTATGGACGCTACTGCTATATGAGCTCAACAAATGTACTTTATTAAAATTTGTGGCAAGTTGCTTAATGTAATTTCATTATTTTCTTATATTTTATTAATTAAACATTATTGTAGTAGAATTTAATATGTGATTTTAAGAAGTAAAGAAATTATCTTCTATATCTCATTTAGATATATTTTAAAAATTAATTTAATTTTTCCAAATGATGCTGGTATATGCACAGTACTACATATCATTATTATTATCCTCCTGAGTATAGATCAAAAGGCAACATATAAGATTAAGATTATTGTAGAGTGCAGTTTACCTAATTGATTGCTGCAAGATTAATTGCATCAGGCATACAAATAGAAAAAAAAAAGCATTTAATTAAGTGTCCCTATCTCTAAACATGTAATTCTGAAGATTAATTTTAAAAATTATTCAAATCTCTACTTAAATCTTATCAAATTCCAGTTAAGTTAATTAAGCAGATGTCTAAAAGTTTTGGTGAATAAGAAGATAATGGTGAGTTGAAATCTATATTAAAAGTAGAAAAAATTCCAGATACTTAATAACTGGTTGTCTTCTGGGCACACGCAGCAGCTTTACACAGAATGTAATTCTTCTGTGTAAACACCATATAATCTCTAATAATTTTTCATTCATAATCTTACTTCCACAAGCCTATGAAAGAACAGGTGAATACTAACTAGGATGTGATGTGATGGTGGAAAAAGCATCACGAAAAAGGCTCAGTTATTGTCTTTATGGTAATAGTAACTTCTTGACTGCAGAAAGAAAGAGATGCTACAACAGTTTCCTTGCAGAGGGAAAGGGTATCACCCTACCTATACACTTAAATTTGGAATATCTGTATGTCACATTTACATGGGAAAACGTCATGCTACAGCTCAGAAAATTATGACTGTAACTAGTATATCCCTAGGAAGAAAGACTAATACTGTAGATAAATGGTTTTCTTTACCATGAATGTTTTTTTTTTTTAAATTTACAAAACTGAAGAGTATACTATATTCTTGGTAACTTTCAAAGACAACTATTAAATGGTAAAAGTTTCAATTTCTTGTTTCCTGTTCAAAAGTGTTCCTAAGTACTGTCACAGGTAAGTAGAATCCTGTAAGTTCAAATGTAACTAGAGAGTTGCCAAAAAAAGGCATTATCCTGTAAAGGGAAAACTTGCAAATATATTCTTATGTCCTTTCTCAACCAGCATATTCTAGCTGAATTTGAGTATTTATCAGGCAGAAGATCTAGCATTGCACATTAATGTAAACAAATCCTGGAATTCCACTCCTTTACATACAAACCACATAACATAAGCTCCAAATATTGCTGTATTGTTTGGCAATTTAGAGATGATAGATTCTTGCACTGACAGAAAGATTTAATCACTGCTAGCTGTCAAACCTTAAAAGCTATGGAGTGATACATTATTGTTTCTTGATTTTATGACCTCCCTTTTTAATGAAAAAGATACAGATTATATTTAGTGCAAATGAAATTTTCCAAGGCAACAGAATCCAGTTTCCAGGTCTTACATACTTAAGGACAATATTTAGTCTTCACATGAAGACAAGCCTCAATTGTGAGGCTTGTATTAAAGCATAAGGGAAAGGTCTGATTCTTGGTTATAAATAGCTGAAGGGATACATTTCTATATAATTTTAGGAATATAGAATTTTTGCTTTGAGACTTTAATGGAAGTCACTTTTTACATCAAAATATTCACACATATATGAAGACACAACCCTCCCCATTTGCTACCCACCATGTTCTGGTTTAAATCTTATCTATTAGTTTCTAGTCAGTCTTCCAAGAGGAAGATAAATACTGAAAACAGAGCCCACTTTTACAACACTTACTCTTCCAGCTGGGTTTGAATTTTATTAATCTTCTTCTCCTTTATTTTTTGTTGCTATTTGAATTTTATTTTTGGTCTATGTGAATCCTTCATCTTGTGGACCATTTCCACATTCACTCCATTACAGTCCTCTCATGACTTAATAGTTCCAAATCCTCATGTTCAAGGTTTACATTACTTTTCTCACCCAAAATCCTGTACCTGAATTTCAGAAAGAAAGCAGTAAATAAAAATAGAGAAAATAGAAAGTCAATTTGCTCTATGTGAATAGCAATGAAAAGTGAACTTTCTTTCCTTAAAATGTTCCAGACCTTGTGAAATTGTCAGGAAATTAGAATAGACACATTGACGCACTGATAATTGCATCAATTACAACTGTTTAGCCTATTAAAATCTAAAAAGAAAAAATCTTTTATATCTTCATGAAAATATATATGGAATAAACATATTTTAGGTAAAAGTAGAATCTAGAATAAGAGTATTTTCTCCAATCTCAAAAAATATTGAAAATAAATATTTTTCCAGTACAAAATCACCCCTGTTCCTCTAGTCCAGTTCCAATCAGCACTATTGAATCAGCCTAGTAGGACACTCACTGTATCTGGAGGATATGTCCTTGTCCTCACTGGCATTCCAGTTTCTGCATATAGCAGTTTCTGCTAATCTCAGATTGTTATACTATCTACAAACATGTTCAGCTGAGAAGGTAGTTGTTGTTTAATTACTTATCATTTTCTGAATTAGAGATCTTAAACCTTGAAGACCTCACTTAACATGCAGCAGTGGATCTATCTCTGGTCAATCACTGATTACTAAGGGATTTTGTAACGTGTTCTGATTTTTTGCCCCAAATAAATAATTTCAGTGTGAGTTTGGATACAATTATACAACAAAGTTCATTTATAGCTCTGGTTTCTGTCCAGGAAGACGTGGTGATTGTCTCACTTATATGAGCAGTCTGTTTGGATAGGTTTCATGCTGTGATGCCATACCAGTCACGAGTCACTTTCTTCATACTTCCAATTATTCATTCACCTTCAGAATACCTTTTTTTCATTCTTCCCTAGAAACAAGTAGAAGGCAGTGGAATGCAAAGGGATATTAAAAAGTGTGAGCATACATACACTTTTTCTGTAGCTTGACTTCAGTTAATCGGCTAACCAGTAATAGCTTCAGGAAACATATTGTCTTTTCCTTTCTATTAAGTTGCATAACGGTGTGTATTCTCCAGCATGCTGAGTTCCAGCACTGAAGTCAGTCATTTATCAGAATATGTGCAGAACATATTCAGTTATTTCTTGTGAAAATCATATAAGGAAAGAAAGGGAATTTTTGAAGCTCTGAGCTTGTGTGGATGGTACTCCTAGGTACCATATCCAGACTTTCCAAAAAACCAAAAGTAAATTCTACAAAGAAGGGAGTGAGAGACTAGGCATAATATTGTACACAGAAAAATATCCTTATGTTTGTGAGAAAGGATGCTTTCTGCTGCTAGTTTAATACTTTATATTCATTTTCATTAAATAAACAATTTATTCAAAGGAATAAAGAAGACCTAACAAATTTACCAAACATTTATACTCATTTGAACAGATGTACCTCAATTTCTTAATTTTAATCTTATCAAGAAATAATAAATGAAGAACTTGCAATGAGATCTTAGATAAATAGGTGAATTTGTGTCAAGTACTATGATTTAAATAAGTGGATTTACGTTATCCAAGAAAAGATTGTTTTTCACAAGGTTTAATCCAGCAAACGTTCCTACAGAAATCCATTAAATGCATCAAAACCTACTGGTATTTCAGAAACAAGGCTGCAAGCTTTGTTACTTGCCACATTCTCGCCCCACATCCTTGTCCCAAATACCTCAGCCTCAGCTAGCTCTCCAACGGGGCGAGTAGGGCAGCAAGAAGCACCCCCCGCTGGACCCAGATGGCTTTAGGGAGTGCTTCTGAGGGTTCTGAGGATGCTGCAGATCCTGCCAGTGTAACAGAAGTAGAGACACTCGCTGGGGGCTAAGCTCTGAAGCCTTATTGTGACCCAGAGAGGTCCAACAACAAGCAAATACAGCCAACCAACAAGAGCCCTAGAACAGTGCCTGCAACAATTTATATATGGGGAGGGAGGGGAACTGACTGTCCAATAGGAAGACATTAGGGAGTGGCTCTTGCGGGGACTGACATACGAGGGATCCAATGAGGGAGGAGCAGGGGAGGGACCCCAGGTCCTCATCCAATCACCTGGCACCCTGGATGGAAGCTTCCAGATATAGGGGAAGGGACACCAAGTGATGGACAAGGCACCTGGGTGGGGATAGGGGAATGACTAAGCAGTTTTAGGTTGACAGACACATAAGAAAAGGCAGGAAAACTAGGGGCAAACCAAGGGGAATACAGGGGTACATTGGAAGAAACCATTACAGAACGGAAATATAATAAAATATATAAAAACGCAACTCCACGCTTACTTATCCTGGTTTCACCTGGAATAGAGTTAATTTCTTCTCAGGAGCTGGTACAGTGTTGCATTTTGGATTCAGAATGAGAATAATGTTAATAGTATTCATGTTGATTTTGTTTTTTGCTAAGTTGTTTTTATCCTAAGTCAAGGGACTTTTTTTTGTCTGTGCTCAGGCTCTGCCAGTGATAAGGTACACCTGAGAAAAAACAGAGAGAGCATTGCTGGGATGGGTGACCTGAATGGGCAAAAAGGAAATTCTACACCATAGTATGTTATGCCCAGTATATAAACTGGGAGAGTTTCCCAGAAGGCTGGCTAATCTAAGTTTAGGAATGTGCTCTGGCATCAGTCAGCAGGTCAGTGCATCTGTTGGGTTTTTTTGCATTTTTTTCCTCTTTCCTTTTATTGTTATTATTATTGTTGTTGTTGTTATTTACTATTATTACATATTAGTTTGTTTTCCATTCTTAAACTGTTTTCATCTCAACCTACAAGTTTATTTTTAATTCTCCTCCCCATTCTACAGTGGGAAGAGGTTGGAGAGGGGGTGTTGAGTGAGCATCTATGTGATGTTTATTACCAGCTGGGCTTAAACCCTGACATTGCTGAAGAATAAAAAGCCTTTCAAACAGACCATATAGCTACAGCTGCAGATTTGATAAAATTGTCTCAAACTAGATACAAAATAAACCTTTTTGACTATGAGGGTAGTGAAACACTGGAACAGGTTTCTGTTCCAGAGAGGTGGTAGATGCCCCATCCCTGAAAACATTTCAAAGACATGGACAGGACTCTAAGCAATCTGATCTATTTGAAAATGTCCCTGTTTATTGAAGGAGCTTTGGATTAGATGGTCTTATAGATCCCTTCCAATCTAGATCATTCTATGATTCTGTGGTTGTATACTCTTTGTGAACTTTGATTATTTTACTTTATTCAATATTTCTTTACCCCTAGCCACATAAATTGCCTTCTTTTTCCCTCAGAAATAAATCTTGAGAAAAGAAATACTAACATGATGGTCAGTCTACCTCCTTAGGAGAACAGAATTCTGTATTCTCTACTACTTTCATGTTTGCAAACATATATCACAATAAATATAGTTCTCTACCCACTGGACACATTCCACTGATGAGTATCTTTTTCTACTATGTCACTCTACAAGCTTCTTTCATTGTGATATCACTTGTCACTACAATGAATAAAATAATGTACAAGTTATTTCCTCAAGGGATTGGTGACTAAGCCATTTGGATTGATTGGTTAATCCCTGGAGCAGTACATACCTGTGGTGGGTTATGCTGTGTGAAGTGATGGGGTCTTGGTAGATCAGTAGACTGACAAGATGTGGGAAAGCAGAATGAGATATAGATATCAGAGGTTAAAAAGAACTAAAAAGGGTGCAGAAAAGACTTCACATTGTCCATTTCAAGGTAAACCACTGAAAGATTTTAAAGTAGAAAGATTAGGAAATATTAAAACTCTAAAAGAATCTAGAACCATGGAAACTTCAGGACTCAGTGAAAAACCAGCATTGTTACAAGATGACATTTATCAAACAGATTCCTATAAATCACAGTTCATTACCTGAAGTTGTGGCAACATAAGAAAATGGAAGACATGTCATTGGTAAGTTCATATGATGGTGTCTAAAGCTACGTGGTCAGCTTGTTTGGGTTGGGGTTTTTTTGTCAGACAAATTCTCTCTGCATAATGTTTCTTGTCTGGTATAAAGTTACAAATAGCTGTATTTTCAACAACTGGTCAGAGAGACACTTGAGTAATGATAAGATAACCTTACTGATGAGCTCAGAAAACAGCTATTTCAAGTGCCAGGGAATTAATTAACAAAAGCCTGATATGTCTTTGTTTCTGGAACACTCATTTTAGAGTAGTGAATAATGAGAAAAAGTCACCACACTCATTAAAAAATATTTTTTTCTGAATATTCTCTTTTATAAATAAAGGTATTTCCAGCTCTATACCAATTAAAATACCTGGAGATGTAGCAGGGGATGCAGTTATCTCTCCACAGCACAATGAAATAAATGTTAAACAATAAGAAATAGAAGCTGCCATACACCTCTCAGGGGAGATCTGGATAAATGCACAAAGAAATGATTACAAGGAGTGTCACTGCCATTTTTCAAGCTGTATTGCACTGAATAATACACAGTGAAAAGAAAAAGAAATTATTCCCCTCTGTGATCCCATAGTCAGCAGATATTTTGTTGATGTAGTACCAGTCAGACAAAAAAGGTGTTTGATCTTACAGGAGCACACGCCCAAAGGCCTTTAATCTGTCACAGTCATTAATGCCAATGGCATTCTCTCTGACCTGCTAGAATTTTTTAACTCTTTCTAGACAACATTTTGTGACATATCCATCCTTCCAATTAAATCTGATGATCATTTGGTTGAGTGAATATTCTCAGGAGCAAAGAGAAAAAGTGTTCTCCGTTGTCTTTTAAATTACAGATCATGATGATGGCCACATGACACTTAATTAGCAAAATACTGAGTGGAATGCATTTTGTAATTTAGCTTCCAAATGACCTTTATATTAGAGAAGTCAGTGATGTGTGGGCTAGTATGGCACTAAATGTATAAGGACTCGAAAGAGACTAAATATTGCATTCTATAGTGGTCAAGATTTAGAAAACTAAATACCTGACAGTGTAGTTTTGTACTTTTACATCTCCTGAATGTTTTAAAGGCAAGCATCTTCATTTGGCAGTTAGAGAATTATTTTTTCTTGTGGCATGTGTACAAAACAAGAAAGAAATTCTATATCATTTTGAGAATTCACTAAAACAAAAAACTAGGGTAGAGATGTTTACCTATCTCTATTAAACAATCTCTGAGGCTTTCAGGAAGATAAGCTCAGGTGTACTCTATCTCCTTGTGGGCTTATGTGTAAATCTTTCTGTAGTGTAAACAGACTAGGCATAGGATGACTTATTTTGACCACTATCCTCAGAAACTCCACATGCTGTGCAGACAAAGCCTCTGAAAGGTTCAGTGTCAGTTATTAAGGAGACAGATGGGATTTGCAGCCAGCCTGCACTCCAGATAACTTTACAACAGTGGTGCTGAGAGTCAAGAAGTTACTGGGCTTGCATAGTTTTACAGCCATGGAAGTGAACTTACAGGTGCCATCTGGCACCATCCTGAGCCAAAACATACAGAAATTTTAGCCACTTTTCTTCACAAGGCCAGGTATAGCATCCTGATAACTCTGGAGATGGCTGTTCTCCATCTTGCAGGTTTCATATCAGAATGTATACTGCAATGGAGATGTGCAAAGAAACCACTTCCTTCCACAACTACATAGGAAAAAAGGGATTAGACATACCTAAGTTTTTATAGGCTTTTTATTTCTATAACCAATATATAGAGACAGATACTACAGGAGGAATAAAGGTCCTCTCTATTAAATTGACATTTTCACAGCTATGGATGACCTTTCAGTTAGTATTTTCAGATCACCTTGC
This sequence comes from Taeniopygia guttata, assembly GCF_048771995.1. Classification (NCBI taxonomy): domain Eukaryota; kingdom Metazoa; phylum Chordata; class Aves; order Passeriformes; family Estrildidae; genus Taeniopygia; species Taeniopygia guttata. The sequence goes on from NC_133024.1 coordinate 52,480,461, forward strand.
CCCACATTGTCTTGTAAAAGTCAGAACTGAAACTGGAAAAACAAGAGCCCCAAAGCTACATTATAAATCTAGGCAGAACATGTCTGTTTTATTGAAGGTAAGTGCTGTAAGCTATCTCATGTCCTCGTGTCTGCCAAGTTCAACAGGATGAGAGCCAGACATCAGGTACTAATGAGTGGCAGACTTTCACACAGAAGATAATGAAGTGTATCAAGAAAAAGAAGGAAATCACAGAAGTTTTAAATATGAAAAGAAAACAGAGAATTTTTTCCAAATGTTAGCATATAAGGTACTGACTTTCCATATTATGTTGTGTGCTCAGGAGACAGCAAAGATAATGGCTCAGGGAATCATCACCTGCTAGTCAGTCATTCTCTGGTGCTCCATAGAAATGTTTTCTTCTCTAGTATGTGCTCCTTTCTTCATGATGCTTCTGCACAAGTGTGAGAGTCTACCACACTATGCAGTAGAAGATGATGCTCAGCAGAACATACATTTTTGCCTCAGTTTCCCTTTTTCCTGTTTATGACCATGGCATACAGCTACCATAATTCCTGAAGCATCTGCTCCCCTGCTAGCCTTAGGCATTTGACACAACAGGATGTGGGGGTACAACTGTCACCCTAACTTCACCTCCAGGCTGCACTATGATCTTAGAAACACTCGTCAGGCCTTGGCCTTGACAAACACCACCCAGGCTAAGTTCCTCTTGCACTTATCAGAAACACTGTCTGTTCTTCACAATTTATGTTGTCCAATGAGCTCTTTTTTTTTTAACATACAGGTGTGGAAATTTATTTTTCTTACATGAAGAACAATCCAAGTGGAACAACATTTTTGTTATTGAAATTTCAAGGAAAGTTATTGACCCAAATTGCATCCAGGATGGAAAATTATTACGCCTTGAACCAATTCCCTTGTGACCTTTAAACAGTGGTCCTTAACGAGACTCTTTGAGCTCTCCCAGACTGCAGCAGGCTGTGACTAGCAAAGTCCCTTTTACTGGGGCACCTCTCATAGCCAGTGAACTCCCAAGTTTGCTATACTTGACGACCACCACTGAAAGCCAGTGATGGAGCCTGGGCTATCTCCACTCCTTGAGGCTCAATCCTTTACCCATGGCAAAAAGGCAAAGCAAATTTTTCACAGGTATACATACACCTTGGATCTTTAGATCACTATGTGTGCATGTGAATATGCTACAGGAAATGTATTATGAATGTTGCTGTCTTAGATTTTTAAAGTATATTTGATTTGTAAGTGAATTAGTTTTAAAAGTGAGTTACTATTGTGCCTATAGTAAATTCTATAGAATCTTTTGTTGAGGCTATTGCCAGAATAAACTATCAGTTTATTAAACTCTAGCTAAACTATTTAAGTTTAAATTCTCTTAAAATCTCTTTAAAATTCTTTGAACCTTTAAATTATTTTTAAAACCTTTGGACTAAACCCTGGTCAATTCCAGGGCTAAATTTGGAAAGGGGTCCACTATGATCCTTGTGAATCAACAGGAGAGTCAGCCTTACTCCTTTTTATCCTTACCCTTTCCAGTTGTTACCCTTTTCCATCCCTAGCCTCCATGTAGATAATTTTGAGTTGATTTTAATCTGAGTTTTTTCTGCGTGCTGTAACAATTTAATAAGTAGTAGAGTGAAGAATAGTAGTAGATTTGGCAACAAATTTTGTCCACTTTCACTTTTGTATTAAACCTGGTTTTGCTGATACCTTTGCTGGTAATCCTTTGAGTGATCTTAAAGACCCATTTCTGACGAAGGATCACAGACAGCAAGCAATTAAAAAAAAAAAAAACAGAAAATCAAATCTCATTACATGTCAATGACACGGAAGTAGAGAAAAGGCATTTGGTTGTCCCAGTTATATTTTAGGCTATCAGTTCTGGTGGCAAGAGGTCTACCCAAGACTTCTCTGTTTAAGTGTCTGTCAAGCATAGTATGAAACACATATATGCACAAATATATTAACCTGCTGGAGCTTCTGAATATCTTCTCAGCATGATGTGCAAATGCTGCTATGCTCTGTTAATCTAAATCTGTGTAAAGTATAAGAAAAGTAATGTTCCATATACTGCAGTAATAGACATATGATGTGAATCTTGCATTCAACCCATTCTATGAAATATTTAACTATTATCTTGGGTATTTTCAAAGTCATAGGAAAGATGATGAAGAATAAAAGGGATCTGCAGGGGTTTTATACATATTCTTAATTTGGAAATGGAAAGGTGCAGGCTGACAGCTATCTTTTGAAATATTACCATAAGAGGGTTCTAGATTCTTTAGATTAGTTAGCAAATTTTTCTCTAGTTTGAGACTTTTTTACTTAATCAGTATGCAGAAGCAACATAGCACATTGATGGCTCTACCCCAGGAGTGACTTCTAGATGCCATTGCATTATAAATCATTGAAAAAGCACCAAATTCATAATGACTCATATTAAACTCACTGAATAGATTATAGTATATTTAATGGCCCATGCCCATCCTTTTTATTTTTTCAGTGACACTTATAGTTGAAGAGTTGTTATTTCCACAGTTTTCTTTATATATAAGTGGATTGTATTGCTTCTCACCTTGTTACATGTTCATGGTTTTGAGTAGCAGCTTTTTGTGGGTTTTCTGTCTAAAGGATAAAAGCTCTCCCTCCCCATCATTAGTTCTCCTTTGAGTTCTCTGAAAAAAAAAAAAATGCTTTCAAACATTCTCCTCTCCCTCTAAACATAAAGACAACAAAGAACAAAATGAAAATACAGCAACTCCCCCCCAGTATTAGCTTTCCCTTCCTTTGGTAAACTCTAGTGGTTTGAACTACCATTAAAAGGAACTTGGGGTTTTTTTTTTCCTACTTTAAGCCTTCCCTATTAAGTGAGAGTTCTGCAGATCACAGAGCTACAAGTCAGTTGCAGAATATATGTTGTGGTAAGTAGAATTAACCTCTTGACCTTCAATTCTTCTTTCCTGTGATGCACACAGATATTTCTCTAACCATGAAGAAGTTTTTACAGACAAACAGAGGATGGCTCTTTGCCACTATTTCTCACTGAAAGTTGAGCTAGTAGTCCACAGAATTAAAGTTTTTAGGCTATTTTAGCTGTATTTAGTGAAATTAAAGTTGCAGATTTCTACTAAATATCTATCTTTTCAATGGCAAAAATGCATCCATACTTATACATCCACCCCATTTTGACTTGGAAAATAAAATGCCAAATTTATATTCAAAACTAGATTTGTTGTACTTGTTTATTAGTTCTTATATAGGTGGATTTGCAAGCATTTACATTAACTTCTTAATGTTTTGTCCTTTTTTAAAAAAAGTATGCACATGAAAATATCTGGAAATGAAGCTCTGGCTGTCAAAAAGAGAAAACTACAATCTGTTTTTATAAAACAGTAACAGAGAAGAAATTATTTGAATAGTTCTGTTAGGCATGGTTCTGCAAAATCTGAAGTTCAGCTGAATGAAGTAAAGCTTGACAATACTTTGAATCTGACACAATTAAGCCAAAATATTTCAGAAGAAAAATTTCCTAGGAATGAAAACAACAAGATATTAAATAACAGATGCAAATAAAAGCTATTTTGTTATTGATAGCATTAGGACCATGAATGAACACTTTACACTGTAGATGATGACCTATGTCAATTTGTCACAAATGTTTTAGATTGATTATGCAGCAAAAACAATAGGGGATCAAATTTTGTGTGCAATTAAATTTTTTTTTCTCTGATGAATGAGAAAGAAAGCAGTAAACTTGAATAATAGTTTCCAGGATAATTTTCTGACCAATTTAGGGAACAATTATTTGTTAATTTCACATTAATATATGGAAAATTATATAAATTGTGTAACCAAACTAACTTATATAATTCTTCTAAGGAGGTGTCTGTGTATTACCCTTTATTTCGGTGTTTCACTTTTAGCTTGTTTGTAAGAAAAAATTTTAATTTTGTTTTAAAAAATAAAATCAACTGTCTTAGAAAAGCATTATGTGAAACACATTGTTTTGCTAAGACAGGCATCTTTTACATTTTATAGTAATACTTATTTTACTTGTGGATGTAACTACAAAAAAAAAAAAAAAACCTCAGACTGTAATAGTACAAGAGGACACAATTTATACCTCTGCAAAACTATGATACATTATTTTGGGTTCCTCACTGTATAATTAGAAACTTTAGAAAAGTGGTATATTTGAACATCTGTTGGGAAGATACACATATTTTCAAGCAACCAAGTTTTCTAGAATAGGTAAATCCTGAATGGTCTTAGGGCTCTTCATTGTATGAAATAATTCTACTCTAAAAGGCCCTAAGTACTGCACAGAAAAAATAAAATAGTCCTCTCATACAATCATTGTAACTAGTGGAATGACTCTCCATCTAGTTAACAAGTCTTAACGATTTACTGTGCTAAGTCTGTCATGTTACTTCTATAAACACATGTTCTTAGCACACAAGAAAGAGAAGTAATCTAAATTCAGCCTCTAACGAATGACTTGAACTGGTTTACTGTTGTTCTGTAACAATGTTTCCAAACAATTTCTATTATTCTTCGTAATGTTTTGTGACTTAGTAAGCATCTGCAGTTTAATAGTGAAAAGGCATTTTTAAATTCTTTTTTTTTTAGAGCGGTGTTCCACAAGGACACTAAGGGATAATTTTTACATCATGCTAATATATATGAAATTTCTTGATAAAGGAGAAAATACCTATCAAAATATGGATTATATATTTATACAGTTATTAAAAATTATATACAGTGTAATTACAGAAGTAAAGAGACATTTTCCTCAGGTGAAACCATCTGGTTTTAGGCCAGTCATGCAACATTTGAGAGACGGTTCATTGCTTATTAATTTCTGCAATAATTTTTTTTTTTTCTGAAAAATGTTGCAGGGTTTTCAATAGCCTCACTTTTTCTTTCTCAGGGAAAACATTTGATTGTTTCTTCTGCTAAGACCAGTGAGAGCACAGGAGAAAAGAAGCTCACCTGGGAAGATTGTCTCTTATAAACACAAAGAGCATCTGTGCAGGTATATATATACATATATAAATGCACTTTAAGGAACATTTGGTGCAACTTGGTGTTGGTGGCACAGCAGATGTGAGCCTGAATGAGAAATGTGAACAAGAAGAAACAAATGTATTATGTAAATATTTATTAATTTTTTAAATAGGTGATCAGTTACTTTTTTTTTCTCTAAAGGGGGAAAAACCTGTTTGTATCATTAATGCAACATATACATCCCCATTTCTAAGCTGGATGTTCTCTTTTCTGGGCTTTCAGGAAAATTTCATAGGTTTTGTTCTGCACTTCTCATTCAGTCATTTTCTTATCTGGTCAGCCTAGACTTTATTATTCTATCTGGCCTATTGGCTACAGTGTAATAAGAACTGCTTTGAAATTTGAGACAGAGAATCCACCTTTTTTAATCCTTTCCTAAAGAAAAGCTGAAGCATCTGAAAGCATGAAGGCACAGGGTCCAGGTCTCACTGCCTGTTTGTAGTCATTTGGAGCCAGATAGATTAGACAAGCTGTTCACATACAATAAATTCAAAGTGTCAGACTTGTTGATGTACAGAATAATTCTGTGATGCAGAATACTTGGTGCAGACATGACAGATGCAAAGTATGACAACAAGGTCCATGGCACCTCTGAGATGCCTTGAGCTGGAGGTGTTACCTTTCCCTTCCCATAAGTCTGGTTTTGTTTAAGAATCATGGGAATAGAGAAAAATGTCCTGAGACTTTATTTACTCAAGAATAATCTCTCTTCTTGCAGCAGTCTTTTTTCACATCAACTTCTGTCTTCAGATTCCTAATTGATTTTTATGTAGCATTTAAAATTTCTTATAATATAAACTTTCTATTTTACTTATTCTTTTAGCAGTATTTGTTGCATATTTGAGTAATCTGGACCTTAGTATTTTGTCAAATATTTCAGCCTGTGATGAACCCAGTTTAAATGTTGGGGTTTTTTTTCACACTCACACCGAAATCTGAATTAGACTTTCCATTTTTTCTAAACTTTCTTTAACTAGAGGTTATTTGAAACATGGATTTTGCCTTTGAGATAAGAGAACTCCTAATAATTTTGCCAAGTATTAAAAAAAATCCTCTTTGTGATATTTGTCTTATTTCTTTAAATTTTATTTTGTTTCTAATTTCTGCATATAAGCTTGATTTTAATTCCTTTTGTCTGCATTCTTCTATAAATCTTATCCATTCAAGAATCGTTTTTGCTGCTCATATATACTCAGCATTAACAATTTTATCACTAAATGGTTTAAGCTTTTCTAAGTATTATATATCAATGCGTACATGTCTGCATTTCCTTCATACCATCAAGTTCAGATGTCACTCTGACCTGTGTGTCAGCACCTAGTTTTATTTAATTGGCTTTTATTTGTCTTAAAGGCTGTGTTCACTCCAGAGACTCTAAGATGTTTGCAAAAAGAAATTATGGTAATGTTATATTTGTAAGTTTTGTGCTGTTGAAGTAGAATGAAGGCAATATTGAGCAAACAGAATAATATATTCCAATTATGTTACAGAATAAATGCCACAGTTTACACTGGGTATAGAACATGGGAGGTGAAAAGGTACACTTGTCTTTTCTGTTCAGCATTCATTTTCACAAGATGAAGCTTTTAACATCTGCAATCTGGCTTCTTGTCAAGCCAAGAAAATTATGAACATGAGAGCAAATAAATACAGACTTATCTTTCTGAAAATTATTTTGTGATTTTTATTAAAAAATGCTAAATGTGCATCTTGTTTATTCTTTTGTACAAGTTACAGTAAATAATAAACTCTTTGCTCTGCTTAGATAGGCAGGTTTCATAAAAGAGCAGTATTTAGCTGACCCATCTTTAGTAGTTAGAGCTGTCCATCTGCTCACTTTGTTTTTTATAACATGAAAATTTCTATTTGTTTCTTTTAGGTTAAAATCAGAATTCCACAATAACGAATTCCTAACTCTGAAATTAAAGCTTATCTAGCATGTTTTCATCAATGCTAGGTGATGAAACTTCAAAATTGCTTTCTCATTTTTAATTTTTGAATAAACTACATACAGGCTAATGAAGCCAGTTCCTCTTCCTGCATGTTCTGTAGTTTTACATTCTGACCAAAAAATTAATAATCACTTTTTGTTTATCTTCCTTTATGTTATCTTTTGTTTATCTTCCTTTATGTTCCACATATCCTCATGAAGAGACATAAAGGCAGTTTTAACATGATTCAGTCATCCTGCTATGCATGTAGAAGTTAAATTTCTCTGGGTTCCTTATTTGGTGTGTTAACTTTCAATAACTTTCCTTTCTTGTTTCCCTCTACCTGTCTCATTTTCATTTCACTTCTGGTGTTTTTATTTTTTATATTCTATTTATTTCAGACAGATTTACATGCGTTTAAAAGCAAATGCAACTTGCACTTGCAAATGAAAGTCGTTGACAAGTCAAAACCAATGCATCACTACTCTACAGTAGTTGTTCACTTTTCAGAATCAGTTCACATGACTGGGTCCTAAGGGTAAAAAAATAACAGAGACATTAAAAGAAAAGAAAGAAATGCTACGCATTCTGGGTGGTGTGTTATGATTATTCACAAAATAGATGGTTTAAAGAACATGCTTTATTATTATCTTATTAAACTAACACAAAGTTTATGTGAATATATGATACATTGTATAATAGCATAATAAAATTGCAACAGGATATAGAGCTGTGATGGAATGAGTACTGCTTCAGTGGTGCATGCCAACTTATGGAATACTAATGCCAGCTGAAGTAAAACTTTTTTGCTTCAATGACTTAGGCTATCAGCATCTGGAAGCTACCTCATTGAGCATGTTTTTGTCTGTTTCAGTGTTTAATATATTATAGATTAAGGAAACACTTACATGTATGCTAAGTACTGGATCTAAGAAAACATCTATCTCTTTTTCTTTTTTTTTCTTAATTTTGTTTTCTAAATTTTTATTGCAGACATAATCTTACATTTCAGTTGTGGAATTAAAATGTGAACTTTTAAAGAATTACTATAAGTGTAATGTAGACAAGTGAGGCTTTCAGGGGCTTTGCCTGTCCCTTTGCTTTGATTTCTTGTGGGTTTGTGGGATTCTTGGGTTTGAGGGGGTGTGTGTGTTTCAACATGTATGCTTAGGTGCTCCTCATTTTGATGCTCTGTTTTGGTTTATAGAGTGGGCGCAGAGACTTTCTACCCATCATTTATAATAAAGCCTTATGGAGTACCTGTAGGAAGATATGATGTAATAACTGGCAAGTTAAACATTATTCAGAAACTGTATGCCTGTGCTAGTGGATCTCTTTTTAGCTCAGGGGTAGATCTGTACTCATTGGATTACACTCTACCTCAAAAGTTTTAATCCTGAAGAGAGGAGCTATGGTTTCATGCATCTACTGCAGATTTGGCATTGATTTCATCTGTTTGTTCTTGAATGGCTTTAAGTTAAGCATTTGTCCTCCTCAAACATTTAGAAAATTGAGCACCAAGAAATGGCCCATGTGGACAATGTCATTGTTATTTTTGCAGTGCAAAATTAGGCAAAATTAGCCTCCTTTCACTCCCTGTCCAGCCATCTGAGTGATGATTTCATTTATCTACGTCAAATTGAGCTGTGCAAATAGAGAAAAAGAAATTATGAATCTCAAGAGGAACATCCAATGAGACTTTAATTCCTAGCCATTCCACGAGCTTGATAAATTTTGATGCTAAATGAAAAAAGGAAAAGAAGCAAAAAATTCCAACCAACCAAATAAAATAATCAAAAAACAGCCATTCAAGAAAAAAACTGGAAAAAAAAAAAAAAACTTTCAGCATTTTTCTCTAGTGGACACCAGAATGATAGAAAATATTCAACTAGCAGTTTCATGTGGTCTAGATTCCTTCCTCTTTAGTCATATGTCTTTCTTTTAAAAATAAATCTGATGCTTATTGTCAAATCATTTTTGCCTTGAAATTGCCTTGAAATCTACAATGATTTACAAATCCACACATTACTGTTTTCCTGAATTTATTTTAAGATTACTAGTATTACCTACATCAATTATTTTAATACGTATCAATTTAGCTGCACTAAAGAAACTGAAATTTGTAAACTCTGTAGTAGCTTAGCTTGAATGCTGAGGAGGTAGATGCTGTCAAGTTTCGGGTACTTCTTCATACATGTACAAGGAGATATGTAGGCCAGGATTCATTAAATATTGCTCTAGATGTTAGAAAATGAAATAATCATATAAGCTATTCATTTTGGGCTACTTTTCAGAGTAAAGAAGATCAGCTGTCTCTAGAATAACCTTCAACTGACCTATGTTAAATATCTAAACTACATTATGTAAAGAATTTTTCTTTCTGGAGGCCTCTGATATCCAGGTATTAGAAAATAAGGCTACATTCAGTCATAGACAACTATGACATGGATAATCAGAAAAAGAATTTGAATCTCTACTTGAAATCTTACTCCTTTATAGACAGATGTTTAAAAAAATCACATATTTGGAGGTAGACCATTATTTTAATTGGTTGGTGGGACAAAAGGTCAGTTTATTGGGAATTTCCTTGCTCCCTAAATTTCAGGAAGATGTTTATGGAATAATGTATGAATTTTATATATCAAGTTTCTATTTGATTCATATTCTCTATGTTTTTGTAGCATAAATCAATTCTGGTGAATTGCCTGATAGACACTATGTGACCTGAAAATAGCAATATAAATATTAGAAACACCCCAGATACATGTGCTTGAATTTATGCAAGCATGGTCACACATTATTTTAGCTACAGCTGACATGCACTTACAGTTTCCTGTATTAATTATGCGTAGTTTATATGTTTAAGATTCTGTCTCCATCATGGCAGACCTAGATATTACAGTTGACATTTAAAGCAAACTCCCAGCTCCCTGGTTAGTGCATCTTATTTATAGAACTGCCTCAAATATTTTGCTTCTTTTTACCCAAGGTCAAAATACACTTTTGTTTGTTTGTTTGCTTGCTTTACCTACAATAACATATTTTATTTAAAAGCCAAGTAGGTTTCATAATATTTCTTACAGGAAAACTTTAGTTTCATTTTTGAGAGATTTTTCACCTGTTATTTGATAATTTAAAATAAATTATAAGTTCACACATGAGCTCTCACTACAAGTAAAAGCCGAGCAGATGTTGCATTGAATGACACATCTGTTGGCTTGAGAGGAAATTATATGTATGCCAAATTGGATATGCTCTTTATTTTTCTTAGGAGACTGAATGTCATAACTGAAGCAGGCATAACATATCAAGGAAAATAATGGTTCTTAAATCATTATTTATATTGTAAATCCATATTTTAATGACAATAGCTTGGATCTTGTTAATTGTATTAAAAACCTTTTAGCTTAGAGATTAACTGTATATTGAGACACATGACTGATCTTATAAAAATTATAATTGGAGATATTTAATGACATTAACAGTCAGTGTAAAAATATAGAATTACGTCATGTCATCAAGCAAATATATTTTTGTGAGTAATATAGTAATTAAAATCAGTTGGTAATTAGATAACTAAATATTTTGCTATTGCAAAATATATGGTTTAATCTATTTCTAACCAGGAAATAGTACTAAACACAGTATAATTTATAAATAGCAGAGATAAAATTTTGCACTGGAAAGAACTGAGTAGGCAGATTATAAGAGAAACCTCCCCACAGGTTCATATCATAAAACAGATTTGGGTTATTGAGGGTGAAGTAAGAATAACATTTATTCAAATGTTCTGAAAAAGATTGTGTTATAGAGATAATACATTTTGAAAACGCAATAATGAAATATCTTTATAGCAATCATTAGTGAAAGGGAATGTACAGAAGTTTGTAATACAGGAACAAAGAGACACTGAATGAAATTGAAAAGCAACAAATTTGAAGTTGATTAAAGAGAATACATCTTTACATGATACAAAATTAACCTGTAGTTTTCATTGCCGCAATACATCCTTGAGACAAGAGTTGGATTGAGAAAAGGATTAGACACTTATGTAGATGATGAAAACACTCATATCCACATAGAGAAGAATAACAGGAAAAAAATTATTTTAGCACATAATTTAATCACTAACTGAAAGATCATACATAACTTTGGCATTGTGCAAGTTATTGCATAATTTTTTTTGTAACTTCAATCAGAAAAAAAGTCATTCTTAAAAGACAGATGTGTTCTAATCAATTTTTTCATTCTCATTTTTTCTGAGAAGCTTAACATTTTGGTGTAATATCTTCCTCTTCAACCTTGTCCTTCTAGAATCTGCTTAGTTTTTTTTTTCTGTATTTTTCTCAGTGAAGACTGCTTACATGTTCCTTGGTTCCCCATTCCTCAGAGCTACTGTTTTCTTTGTTATCTTCCTGACTGTTTTTACTGAACAGAATAAGGTCACATTCATAACTCACCACCACAATTTCTATTTGTAATCTGCAATCTGTGATATCATTTGCATTATTCCACTCCACAAAACTTATTCTAAAGTCACAAGCAATTCAATTAACTGAACAGAGCTGCTCCCTACAGGTTTAATTAAAGTTTAACTCAAACTAATTTAAATAATGGTTTCCCGTTACTAGTTCGTTGTTATGGCATTTTAACAAACAAACAAAAAAATCTCAATTCAATACAAATTCAGTCAATTCACACGACCGTGCACTGTTGAGTTAATAGAAATCTGTTGTTTTTCATTAGTAAATAAATAAATAATATTTATTGGGGAAACCCATACTATCACAAGGATTTTAATACCTCTTCTTCCCATTTTTAGGGTTAAATGACTATTCACTTTTGCATTCTTCTTCTCATTTAAGGATTCATTAACCTGGTACTTTGGTGCAGGGGAGCAGCAAGATTTAAATAAGAGAAAAATAGTAAAATGGAATAGCTTGTTTTGGTTAGGATAACAAGAAGTCATCTGGTTCAACTGATTGCTGAAAGATTAGTTTGTAACAAGTCTTGTCCGTATGGACATTAATGTCTGTTAATGGAGATTTCACAGTGCTTCTAGTCAACCTGCTTCTTAATTTAGTTACCATTTTCCTATTTGCAGTAAGAATTCTCATTCCTGCACTTTCTGTACACTTATTCTTCTCTTTTTGCTTTGCACTTCAAAGGAAGAGTGCATCTTTTCTGTAATCATCTTCTAGGTCACTGAAGATGATTCAGGTCCTTGCTCAACTGTATTGTCCTATCTGAACCAAATAAACTTCTTTGATATCTTCCCTTGTGACTTTTTTTCCATGCAGACCAGTGGGATAGTGAAGGATAAACATCTAAGCTGTTTCAGATATTTGCATAATTTATTTCAAAAGGTGATGATAATTTTCAAATGAAAAAAAAGGAAAAGAAAAAACTTTTATTTCCTGCTGTACCCAAATAAAACATGAAATCGACATATGGAAAAGTTGATCAAATTGGCAAAGTATGCAGAGGAAAGTAATATGGAAATGATAGAAATAGTTTAAATAAGTTATTATATGACTAATTATGCTTCATGTTACTGAGAATAGACTGTATCTATTAGCTGACCTATACCTCTTAAAGCTACTTCTGATATCTTTATCCCATGCTGATGCCTGCATTATAGTTGTAGCTGAATTTAATTTTTAGAAATTGCCGCGTTCCCTCCGGAAAGGTGTTCTCAATCCCGGCTCCGCTCTAGCTCTGGAGGGAGCGAGCAGGTTCCCCGAGCCCTCCGCTGGGCTACTCCGAGGGGAGGCTTTGGAGAGCTCGGGATGGATCCTTGGCGCCGAGGGCGATGAGAAGCGAGACCCACACGCGGAAAAGGATGACACTGGAAGCATCCTTCTTTGGGGGCAGAACGATCCTTTTATTTCCCTCAGGGTGAGGGAGAAATGAACTAGGATCCAAACTAACACTCGTGTGCCAACCAAGGAAGGCAAGGAGAAACTGTCTGACACAAGATTATATAGGGAGGGGGGTGGAGAGAACTGGAACCAATAAGAGAAAGGTGTGGGTGGCTCCCTGGGGAGGGGTTTGAGGTGAGGGGCCAATAGAACAAGGGGACGGGAGGGGCCCTGGGCCTTCACCCAATCACTCGACGCCCTCGATGGAAGTTTCTGGATCTCGGGGCGGGGCGCTGGGTGACTGGCAGGGCTCCTGGGTGGGGATAAGGGAGTGGTTAGGTGGGGTGACTGGGAGTGGTCAGATGATGGACAAGGGGAAAGGCGGGAAGGGTTGGGGCAGTACCAACTGGGGAAAGAGGAGGGGGGGGTACATAATAACTATAAATTCGAACAAAACAGGAAAAACTGACCCGTACAACCGTAACGGAATTGGAACATAAAACAACGCACCACCACAAGAAATATTGTTGCTGACATTATGAATCAGTTGACCTTAACATATCATGTTGCTCCTTCTGTTGAAAATCATGAGATGAACTTTACAGTGACCAAAACACAGAGCTCTGCAATAGAAGAAATAATATTACTTCCTTCCAGTAGTATAGCTGCTCAGAATCACAGCAAAAGTGGAGCAAGCAGATCAAAGGAAATATAAAAGATTATAGAGTTGTAAGCACTGTCAAGACGTGTCTCTAAAGAAAAGAGTTTGAAAGTGACCTTGATTCATTATCAAAGACTGAATTTAACATTCTGCAAAAACACCAATCTTGGATGTAAAATCAACTGAAGTAAACTAACTGAAATTTAAAAAAAATAATTCCAGGAAACAGCTATGAAGAGTGTGGTAGATGAAACTTACATGTGTTCTCCTTTTTTTATATTTAGGAAAAATAAATTAACTGTAGTAAGTGAAAAGCCAAAAGCTTAAATTTCATTTAGCAGTATTGTATTAGTACTAATAGTGTAATTGTAATAGTAATAGCACCAAATATAACATTAAAATAATAAAACCTTCTTAGTCAATATATAGAAAGCTTCCTACAAGAAAAAATAAAGATAGAAAAGAAAACAAAAAAAAAAGATAAGAAAAAAAGTGAATTGCAAGGCTCTTAAAAATCACTTGGAAAAGAAAATTGCTTGGATTATTGTTAAAAAAATTGTGAGAAAAACCATGAAATTGCTAATCAGCTCTTTGGCAACTGCTCATTTTCCATCAATAGTATAATAGAAAAAACACAAAAAATTCATCCTTTTTCCTGTTAAAAGGCCAGATGGCAAATAGTTGTCTGTGGAGAACCATTCATAATGGTAGATTCTGCTGAATTTTTATCCCATACCATAATGTGGTTTCAAATACTTCATACAAATACATCATTAAAATAGTTCATTAAAACATAGAAGAATATTTTTCAGGAAATTGTAATTTTAATTCTGACATAACAATCCTACAAGTGACACATAAAAAATATTTTAAAAGTTGAGCCTAGGAATCATTAATTCTGCTTCATGTTAAAAATCACGCACTTGACAGATGCAGACTTTCTATGGATAACTATAATTTTTCATGTGTCCCAAATGTTAATGGCTCTTTTCCTCTGTTCCACAGAGAACAACTATCCCTTGTTTTCAAGTGTTATGACCCAGTAACATAATTACATTATAAATAGAATAATTATGTTTAATGCATTTTAGGTTAATTTTCCTGTTTCCTGTCTTACCAGCTCTAAAGTTTGTTCTTTTATGTCTCTACTAGGGGATGCAAAAGCTTTTCCCTAAGAACCTCATTTTTCTTTAGTTTAGAAGATGATCAATCTAGTATCTCTGTGTGTTCAGAGACCTAGATTGTAGCAGACTGAATGACTTTGGCAGTGACCTTCTCTTTCCCATAACTGAATTTCTAAAGGCCTCTTTCTTGTTTGACACTAAAAAATGGTGAAAACGGCCAGGCTCAAGTTTGTTGTCTGTGTTTTTTACAGTTACGATAATTCTTCTCAATCTCAATTAAAAGCTATTTTCCCTCAATGCATGGAACTGAAGTTTTACCATTGAGGTCAACATCTGGGATTCACTCATGACTATATCACTCTGTAAACACAAATCAACAGTAAAAGGAATAGCAGGTATGATTCATCACACTGATGTTTAATGTAGAATGTAAAGACATAAACATGCAGGAGAATTGTGGTGTGGTTTTATCTAGTCAGTTGGTTTTATCAATGTTAGTTAGCCTTTATGCTCCCCCATTTGTCCCCTCACAGTTGGTTTGATCCAAGTTGTTTACCCCAAAAGTTCCTGCCACTCTTCTCCCCAGTTATTTGTCAATCTTCTCACCTCTCCCTGTTTTCTCCTTATTTGGTTCCATCAGTTTCAGTTTGTTTATACCCTTTTGGCTGTCAATCTTGTAACCACCCCCAGTTTCTTCGAGAAAGTTCTGTAGCAATCGCCCCAGTTTAGCTTTTCTATTTGTCCCCTGACCTTGTGCTTACCCCTGTTATGTTATCACACGTTGTTGTAATTGGTGTCATCCCTCTCTGGTTTCCCCCAAATGGTGAGACAGGTTTGCACCCCTGTCCACCCACCCCCTTTTTGAGCTGCTGTAATCTTTGATTTCTTTGGCATTTGTTCCTACACCCACTCAGAGAGCACCTTGTATTTGCCCCACCTGGGGAAAATAAAGACTCTTTGGGCTGGCAGACAAGTGTCCTTCTCTCAACCCTTCACCTCCTCTCAGCGTGCAGAGCTACCAAAGCTGCACACCCACGAGCAGCACTCAGCACCACCAGGGTGGCAGACACCGTCCCCTGGGGTGCCTCTCTCGTGGTGGCCACCCGGCCTCACATGGGCAGTGCCAGCCGGCTCATCCCATCTGCCCGAGGCTGTGGCAGGGAGCCACCACAGAGAATGTTTTTGTTTCTCCCACTAACATTTTTGTTTCTTCCACCTAGTAACTTAACAAGACCTGACAGTGATTTGGATGTCATTTCTGGTGAGATCATAGCAAGAGTAAGCAGTATGCTGAGAGACAACCAGCCCTTTCAAATTTTGTACTTGAAAGATAGATTCCAGATCTTATTTAGTAAGTGGATTGAAGAGAGTAATGAGACACTGAAACTGGAAAATATAATTCCAGATCTGTCACCAAGTTGCTATACTGGTTCAGGCAAGCCATACATTATCTCTACAGCTCCGTTTTGGCACTACTAATAGAGTGATTAGACTTAATAGGAATTATTTGTGTTAGTCAGGTCTTTCGAAATGTAATACATTAAAGAAGTGTGGTAAACATTAGTTGTTTCTTCTCTCCATATAATTTTCAACACTTTTTACCTTATTTCCTTATTTCAAGGCCATTCTGATAGGTCTTGTAAGCCACCATCTAGGATTCTCTTTTCTAGCTACTTGAAACAACTACTGGATCGCTTGGGTCTTTAACTTTCTATCAACATACTTAATTTTTAATATTTTTTTTTTCCATATTCCAGCTAGAGAGAACACATTCCATCACTTATTTATTCAGAACAAGGGAAAACTTTAAAATATTCAGCTCTTACTTGCTCATGAGCTAGATACAGCATTCTCATCCAATATACTGATGCTAAGCCTTTCCAGTTTGAGTTAGAGGTCAGATGTTGCAACTCCCTTATTCACACTTTAATAGTTAAATTTCACTATAGAGTAAATAGTCTTTTTAACTTTGTTCAAGACTGGATACTTTCTGAATTGGTTGGTTGCGTGGTTGGTTGGTTGATTGGGGTTTTTTAACAGTTTATTGTTGTATTTAAACATTTTATTTCACTGTTTTCAAGCGTATCTTTCCTGAACTGTTTCAACTATTTTAGCTCTTGTATTCAGTTATTACTGTAATACCAATTTTTTTTTGATTGCAGACCTGTATGTTTAGTTTTGGTTCCAAGACTGTATTTTATAACCCTGTTCCAGAAAGAAACTGCCAGATTCTGTTCTTTATGCACTTGAGAACCAATTTGAGAACTTGGTTTTATTTCCTAGTACAAAACTCACATTGACAGAGACCTTCCTCTTGTCAATATTTGGTACATATGTCAAGTTTATTTTGCCCCTCCTGCGTTATTCTCTTGGTAAGATGATCTTGTCTTCTGTGCACTGTTCACAGCTACCTGTATGTCATCCTTATTTGTCTTAAAGCTCTGGTCGTTCTTTACTTCTATTGATTATGTTTTCATCGCTGGCTTCTTATATTAGATATTCTTGTATACTATATCAATAAGCACTTCCTTATTGCACTGTGTTGATTTCAATTAGATCTATCATGTCACTACTTTCTCCTTACAGTGCAGATAATATTGTAATGTCTTATCAGCATGTCTTGCAACAAGACTGTAGCTCCTCAAGGAATAGAGATGCACACAAAGTGGCACAGTACTCAACAATTTTCAGAAGTTTTCTCATTTGATTTAAGTCCTTTCCTTCCTTCAGATAATTTAAGGCTAAAATTGATATTCCTTTGTTTATTTTTTGTGATAAATCTTAGTGATTCTTAGTGAGTCTTTTAAAAACTTGTGTGCTGGAATTTGTGAGTTCAGCTTTCAAGGAACAGGGAAGCTGAATTCACTTTTGTTCATTTTTGTTTTCTTTCTGTAGCAAGTATCCTATACACAATTTCTATCTTTCAAGACATTTATAATAGACGATTACCAGAGAGATGATAAAAACGTTTCACTCATATACTCCAGTGTGCAAATGAAATATTTCATCTAAATTATAGGTCAATGAAAATTTATAAGTACCAATATAAATTTATGACTAAGATCTTTATATTATAAAGTTTATTTTGTAACATTGTTGAGAACAAGAATAATTTGTTCTGAAATATTTAGAACAAATATTTCTACTTCAGCAGTGTGATATCTGTGCATTCATAATAAATGGAAGAGAAGTCTTTTGTATGCATTATGGGACTTTAAGAGGAGGAGGTTTGATGTAGTTATGTCTGAGAATTTCTATCCTGCGGGAATGTAGTGAGGGACCAAGGTAAGGAGCATCTGCTGTTTAACATGTCAAACTTACAGGGACCAGTGGAGCTGACAGACACTGAATGAAGTGGGTTTTTTTTTCAATTTATAAGGATTAGAATACTAATTTCTATTGCATTTATAACTCACACTAGACAAAGTATGAGCAAACTAATATGCAGTCTTCCTGAGTATTTCTGAGGCTGTTAGTGTAAACAGTGAAGCAACTAACATAAAAGGGATTTTTTTTTTTTTTTTGGTGACTTTAGTGTTCTGGGTGAAATCAGTGATAGTGTTGTCCTTAACTGCATTGATTAATGACAAACATCTTACAGGAAAAAAAGTGTATGTTGTAATTTTCTTTCTCAAAATAGTCATAAGACAATAAATGGTGACCGAAAAGTCAGAAATGTGACCATGAACGAAAAGTCAGAAATGTGACCATGAATAGCTAAATGTTAACTGCAGACAGCAGACATCCTGTTATGATAATTATAATTTTGATTAAAAGTATTATTATGAATTGAAATGCAATAAAAGTATTTCAAAACTTTAAGAAACCCTTTCTTAGCAAATAATTTATTACACTTTATGTCTGCAGGTCTATGGCTATAATTTTACAAACAAAACTAAGGAAATAGTGAAAGGTTTAAAAGTTAAGAACACAAATGGCAAAGAAATTAAACTGATTATTAAAATATTTTTCATCATTTAAGTAAAAATAGCTGGAAAAAATATTCTTTCAGAATATGTCATATCATATTACTCTTAAAATAATATTTGTTTTCTGTGAATGTAATGATTTTGCCTTATTTCTCTCAGTGCAGTAGATATATAGCCAATGAAACAGGACCTCTCACTTTAAAATTTAACTTGATGTATGTACAAAATTTTAATATACTTGGAGATTACAGTTTATGCTTTATGGTAATTATCAACAAAACTGCTACTATTAACTATTAGGTACCAAGCTCAATTGATATGGCTTGATATAGGAAGCAGATGTCACTGGCCATCTGCTTCCTATCAGTCTGTACAAAAGGATTAACAGATTGTCATGTGGCTCTCATCTTCCAAACTTTTGTAATTTCAGGGAAAATTCTTACTTATTTTTCATTAGGTTAATTGAAAATTAAGTCATTACAATTGAATCCCATCAACATCAAAAGGATAGTTCTTACCTGCATACTATTAACTTCTACTTTTTCATTTCATTTTCCTGCAATTATGAAAGCAAGATGGAGAAAGATACCAAAATGGCTTTTTTCCTATTATCTGAGAAATAATATGAAAATAATCAGAAAGGTTGAAGTGTTTTATATAGACCCCAAGAGCATTCTATGAAAATGAGAAAAAAAGGAGAAAATGTTTCAGAATGGAAATAAAGCTAAGGATCTGAAGAGCTCAGGGCCAGTATTCTTTAATATTAGTATAAATGATCAGAGTACAAATAAAATATACATTAAGTAAGTTTACCAATGATATTAAACCTGGAGGAGCTGTGGACTCCCTTAAGGGCAGAAAAGGCCTTGCAGTGAGATTTGGATAGACTTGAGAGCTGGGTGATTGCCAGCTGTGTGAAATTTAGCAAGAGCAGGTGCAGGATTCTCCACCTGGGACAGGGTAATACTGGTTAAACATACAAACTGAGTGATGAGAGGCTGGATGGAACACCCACAGAAAAATAAATTGAGGATTTGGATTGATGGCAAATTGAACATGAGTCACCAGTGTCCTGGCAGCCAGGAGGGTCAACCCTGTCCTGGGGGACATCAGGCACAGCATCACCAGTTGGGCAAGGGAGGGGATTGTCATGCTCTGCTCTGCAATGGGGTGGCCTCACCTCGAGTGCTGGGGGCAGTTTTGGGCAAACAAGGATGACTTGGCAATACAATGGCAAGTTCTTAATATTTATTTAGAAACTTTCTCCATGAAATCTTTCTTAAGACACAGCTAAACCTAATCCTGTATTTTGATTAGATACACAAAGAATATAGTATTTTTAATCTTCCTTAGTCTTTTACCTAAAATGTTTTACAATACCTCAAGTAGGATATTTAATACCCGAGGATAAAAATACCGATCTAACTTTCATGCTTTGACATGGGCAGAACCTCATTCTGACAATGTTCTGTGATGACTACCTCTTTCCAGGCAAGGGAATCCAGGTCTTTAACTTCTGACCACTATGATGCTAAACATTAAATTCAAATTATTTCCCTAGACTAAGTGGCCTGGCTCTCATTTCATAAGATTTAGTAAGTTCTACATGCCTGATTTATTTCCCTGGCTTCACAAATACATACTCAAAACAAAGCCAGCAAGCCCTGTGTTTTTATCTTCCAGTTTCATCAAGTCAATGTTTTTCTCTCAGAGCACTGCTTATGCTGCTCATTTTTGTTAGGTCCATTTTCTTTAATCTGGAAAGTAAAGGAAACTCCAGTCCCCTATTCAAATTTAACCTTTGTTTTCTGGCATTTTGCCCATGCCTTATTAGTTATTTTTGTTTCATCAGACAGCACTTCCCTTGGATTTATGATATGTTCTAGTCCAAGCTCTGGGCCATAGGCAAGCATAGCAATCCAAGGGTTAAGTGTGTAATAATCATATTCCTTAAAATAACAGGAATAATGTAAATAGTAAGTATTAACTTTGATTTCATAAATAGAAAAAGTTTGCCACAGAATGTGCAAAGATATGCTGTTAAAAAAGTGCAATGTAAATCATATGCTTGAATAAAGCAAATCTTATGCTTTAATGCTTAGATTCTACTGAGACTGTGCTATAGAAATATTGATGAGAGATGAAAATGCAGTTTTTAATAAAACATCAAAACAATGGTGATAGAAGGGATGTGTCATTTTATGAACTTGATGCAATGTGGTTCATAGAATCAAATGTCTTTCATAAAATGCAAAATATTTAACATTATTAATTTTAATTATTTTCCCAGATAAAGATTATTTCAGAATTATGTGGGATGCTATCATAATTCTTCTTGGAGGACAGAACACATATCTTTCTGTGGGGAGACCTAGAATTTTCCCAGTATTGCTCATGGCTCTGTTCCCTTTAGAATTCTTCAGATTGCAGTTTCACCAGTTTTCAGAGGGTTCACATTAACTCTTTCTTCCATGTTCCCCACTCCCCTCTCTGCTTTTCTTTGAGTCAAACCTGTCAACTTTCCATTGATTTTGCTTCTTTAGGCTGACAACCTGTTCTGTCTGCCACAAGTAAAACTGTGGGAACTTTTTCCATGGAATTGAAAGTACCTAGACACATCATAATTTTAAAAGCCCTTAGGGGCTGCATAATAAATATAGCATGATACATCAAATAAGAATAACTGAAAGAAGGTTTTCTCCTGAAATCTGATAGAGAGAAAGAGAGTGAGAGTGAGAAAGGAAAGGAAAGGAGAAAAGGTGCATATGCATGTGTATGCCTGTATGCTGTTTATAAAGTACTGAAGGCAGTATTTAGCCATGCCCTGACAGCAGCTCTCTTTGTGCACCTCAAAACTTCCCTTTAAACTTGTGGCTGCAAGCAGCTGTGGAAAAAAAAAATCCAAATAATGTAAATATCTAACACCTGATTTTAGGAGCATTCAGGGATTTTTCAAATAGTGACATGTAGCTCTGCCATTGGTCTTTATGAGTGATCTGAAGTAAATGGTTGTGCTGTTCTGTGTTTACTTTTTTTTTTATTTTTAAAACAGAACTCGGGTATCTCTGTCCTTTACAATGTTTTCTGAGCTCAGTGGAGCAACTGTAACACTGAAAATTTTTTATTAATTACAAAAAAAGAAAACATTAAATGGCAAGACTTTTGAGGACTGCTGGACCTGAATTCTATGGACTTTTTCTTTTGTTATTTTAAAAATTATGGGAACAGACAATAATCTGCTAAACTTGAATTCTAGCATAGTCACAAAAAAGGAAGTGTGGTATGTTTGTGTCTGTTAATTTCATTACTGTTATTATGTTTATTTGACAAAGTCTAATTGATTTGGGGTATTAATGATCACAATTTTATACAAAGGTACATAAAGTAAGTGGCTGAAAACAAGTTTATCAGTAAACAAATTGAAATACAAGACTGAAAACTGCATATATGCTAATGAAGGTAAGACTTACTTCTGCATAACTTAATTTTAAAAAATTACATTTCTTGCTGAAATAAAGGACAGAAATAGTGTCAGAGATGTATTTCTAGACTAATATAGCAATTTCTTAATCTATGTTCTTTTTATTATTAATAGTTTCCTTGCAGTAAAAATATTTTTAAATATTCCTTGAATAAAGACAAATGCTTAGCCAGTAATTTTTGTGTACTGCCCAATGCATTTATTTGTTGTGTGTAGACTGTATATTTGAGTACAGTATTTATTCAGCACACATTATTATTTAAAACATGGCATATCTGGAATGCTTGTAAAATACTCAAGTGTTTTGTAAATTGCCAGTGAAATTTATCCAGTTTGCCAAACCTTGCAAGGACTGTAGCAAGGAAAAACAAAATAAAAAAATTTCTCTACTGTTGCTACTTTCAGAAGCTATGCTGTTACCTCTGACACAGGGCAAGTAGCACCATGCTGTTAAGTGTGACCCATCACTTAACCTTCTTGATGATTCTGGTATATACTGAGAAAACAAAAGGAATACAGATGAAGGGAAGATTTACCAGTGTGCACTGGGCTACATGTGCCCTCCTCTAATGGCTTAGATGTGCACGGAAAAGAAACAAGGAAACAAAAGAAATAAAAACTTCAGATCTTTTTAAGATATTTAGGATAGGAAGTCAGAATGTGATAACGACCCAGGTAATAGCTTTGAGCATGTGGAAAATCACAGAAATCAGTCTCAGTGAGGTCATTTGTGCTTCATGCTGATCATTCTAATTAGAAAGCAGCAATGCAAAAAAGTACCCCTTGGAGGAACATATCTATAGGATCCCAACATCAAACAGAAGCCAAAGGTCAAATCCCTATGTCTGACACCCAGCCTACCAGACACGGCAGGGGCAGGGTCAGGGTGCTGTAAGGGCCAGCAGCAACCTGTGAGCTGGGGGCCACGAGCAGTGCAGACACCCCCAGGGATCCATGAGGCCAGGGCTAGCAGCTTACTCATTAAATCTTCTCAGTTAGGCTACTGAGAGGTATAATGTTCTTCCAATGACCTCTTTTAAAATTCTCTCTGTGAAAGCCTCATCCTAAGGCTCATATTTCATCCCGTCAGATGGGGAACCAGGGTTTCCACACTAACACAAAAGGAACTCTATAGGTGTACTATTGTGTCTACTCCTTCATATAGGCTCTATCCTGTGACATAAATATTGAATTGGATGAGCTCCAGAGGCCACTTCCGTCCCCAAACCATTTGTGATTCTGTGACTTCTATAAAACTATTTTGTTGACTGGTAAAGAGATAGGTGTGTATTTATCTTCACATATGAATTCAAAACAAAGCCAAACTGAAGGTTCATAAGCTTCATAAATTGGGTACCTAACAAAAAGTGAGTCACTGTCACCTTTTGCTGAAGCCACTGAAGAATAAGACTCATATAATTAAGAGTTTAATTTTTCACTACTTAACTTCTACAAATCCTTTCTTCTACTCTTTCAGATGCCCTAGAGTACCCTGCATGGCCTCCCAGTGCCACTCCAGAAAGGTCTGGGTCTGTAGTAAGTCTAACATCTGTCAGTCCTCGTACACATCTGGCACACACTACAGCATCTCAAATAGGCCTAAACATCCATGTTCATATAATAGAATAGCTCCTAGTGGTGTCTGCAAAGCTACTTAGTTGACCAAATGTTGATATCTATTTTAAGATAAGCTGAACAGTTCTCTGTGCCTGGATTTAGTTGCTCACAGTTAGATGCTTAGTGCCATTTTTAGATGTCCTAGCATATCTATGAGGAACTGGCAGATATGACATAAGATATAACTTGAGTTCTTCTGGAGTGACAGCTGGAAGTCAGATTAGATACTTTAAGGCATCTCTAACGGCACCAGATACCCACCGTTAGACAACCAGATCAATCTGCTAGTTCCCACAGTGCACCAAAATTATCACTGTATTTGATTCTTCTGGATCACTGTTTTCCTAAGGAATGTTCCCCATCAGTAGGTTAGAACAGAAAGAAACAGCAACAGCAACAAATTGCAACAGCAATTTGTACTAGAAATTATGTGGCTCTTTAAAAGAAAGATATAAAATATGCCAGCAAATTAAAAACTAAATTAGTACATATAACTAGTAAAATAAACATCCAGTGGATGAGATTACTTTAAAATGTGGTAAATTCTTCAGCACTTGATGCTTTTACAAGAACGACCGTTCTTCCTTCCAAAAGACATATTTGTATCTAATCAGATTTAGCTGGGGTAAAAGATGAAAGTACTGTAAGGAATTCCATGACCTTTGCACTGACAAAACCAGATTAAGTAATCATAAGTGATTCCTTCTGCCCATAAAAGCTTTCTGTTAAACTACTGGACAGAAAGCTAAGCTGTGAAAGTAGATATCTTTAATAGAATTTCTAATCACTGTAGAATTGGATTGTTCTCTTGGGTAAAGAATAGTTTTTCCTCAGGGAAGTCTAGCAATAGGAAGTGTTTAATTTCACTATCTATTTTTTCAGAGAATGTGATCAATTTGGGTCTTACTGTGATTATACTTCTCCTTAAATGGACTGCAGTACTTTCATTTTGAAATTTCTAAAGCTTGTGTAGCTTGCCTATTCAATAGGTTTAAATTAGCATAACTGTTCACCCAAACTGATATATAATAAATGGTGAAACAAAAACTGTTTGGTTTTAGTGTTTTTTTAATAAAGTTTTCATTTAATCTCTGGAATGTTTACAATTACTTTAAAAAATATAAAATTTTCTGCAGCTAAATTTGAGAACATGATTATGTGACGGAGACTTCTGAGTGACATGAAATGGCCATAGATAAACTGTAATAGGGCAGACTTAAGTGATAGAAGAACTATATAAATCCAGAGCTTTATTCGTCCATTTTGAATTTTAAGCACTTAAAAATGTGTTTAACTCCAACTGCTAGGTGTGCAAGGGTAAAAAGAAAAAAATGAAAGAAAAAATTTAGTTATCTTCTTTGACAGAAATAGAAGTGTTGTCATTCTGTTTTTATGTTCATTTAGAAAGCTGAGAGAAGTACTGTGAGGCTGAAGGAAGCTGCCCTCCTGAAAGTGAAATACCTATTTTATCAATCTAAATATAGCATTTCATTGAGGTGCACTTTCCACCTTTAATACAGCTCTGAAAATTTAACATACAACCTTAATTTAAGAGTGCCAACAGAAACACAAATTATTTTATGTAGTAAACAAACTACACTTCACTAAAAGGCAAAAAATCAAAATCTCTAATATTTTTCAAACACTTCAAGTAAGTGAGTCATTTTAGTCACCAACTGAGAAGGTAAACAGCAGTGTTTAATACTCAGATGAATTACTAGACCAGAGATTATCAGACTTGGGCCAAGTATTTTCATTATCACCCAGCATTACACCACAGTCACACATAAAAGCATGCCATGGTGCTAGATTGTTGTACATTTAAACACACTATGTAGCCAAGACTAGCTGTGAATTTGGAATGATGCTGCATGGCAATACTAAGTTTCAGATCTACTGAGCAGTTGTTCTCACAGCATTCCTGTGCAGTTGTGAGGCATGGATCACCTTCTGTTATCATGTCGGCAGATTTGATAGTTTCTAATTGGTATTCTTGTTCTGCTTGTACGATTTGATATCATAACCAGATATCTTTCAGCTACAAAAAAATATTTAAGTGTTTATAACTCTCTGCTGGACTTGCTCAAGTTATTATGCCTTTCTGTACCATGTGACTAAACTGGTGTGAAGTACTCCTGATTCCCACAAGACCCTGAAGGGAAACAAGTCCAAGTGCAATATGATGCACCTGGGTAGGGGCAATCCCAGACTGTGAGAAATTGTCACTGAGAGCAAGCTCTGAGGAGGAGGACTTGGGGGGTCAGGTGGATTAAAAGATGGACATGAGCCAGCAGTGTGCTCTCACAGATCAGAACGCCAAACATATTTTTGACTCCATTCAAAGAAGCGTAACCGGCGGGTTGAGGAATGTGATTCTCCCCAGCTACTCTGCCCTTATGAGACACCGCTTGGGCTACTGTGTCCAGCTCTGGGGTCCTCAGCACATGAAAAACATAGACCTGTTGGAGCAGCTCCAGAGGAGGGCCACCAAGATGGGCTGGAGAGTACAGTACTGGAGCACATCTCCTGTGAAGACAGGCTGAAAGAGTTGGAGTTGTTCAGCCTGGGAAAAAGAAGGTTTCAGAGAGACTCCATTGTGGCCTCCGAGTACTTCAAGGGGGCTTTACACAAACTTTCTGCAAACACAGTAAGTGATAGAGCAAGAGGGAACAGTTTTAAAACACAAGAGGTTCGATTTGGATTAGATATTACGAAGAAATTCTTTACTGTGAGGGTGGTGAGGCACTATAACATGTTGCCCAGAGAAGCTGTGAATAATCCATCCCTGACATTGTTTAAGACTAGGTTAGATGGAGGGCTGAGCGACCCGGTCTAGTGGATGGCATCCATGAATTTGTCAGGGGGGGTTGAAACTAGGTGATCTTTAAGGTCCCTTCCTAAACCACTCTATGATTCCATGATTCAAGCTAATGTCATGCTGAGAAGGAGAATTATCACTACCCTATAGCTACTGATAAAATTCATGTCAATGAATTTTCAGTACAGTAAGATGTCGGTTTCGTAAGGATTCATTGGTGCTAGGCCATGAGGAACCTCAACTTTTCTAGCAGAGTTACTATTGTCTGAGGCAATCAGCAATCAGCCCTGTACTAGCACAGGACTGGCTCGTGTAGATGCAGGACTTTAAATTTCCTCATATTGAAGTTCCTGTTATCTTGTTCCACTGACCTCTTTTCATCCCTCTGGCAGATGCTGTGCCTTCATTCTGTACTGACTGGTTACATGCAAACACACACATAAAATTTGGAGTTACCCACAAACTTAGTGTGTAGTTTTTCTCCTATTTCTCCATGTCATTGGAAAGGGTATTAAACATGATAGGACACAAGATAGACCCTTCAGGAGCTCTACTTAAAAATGGCATCTGAGTAGACGGAAAAGAGTTAACATGTTTTATCAAATATTTGAATCATCTTTTGTTCTTGTCTTTTTTAATAGCTTATGAAAACATCCTAGAGATAACAAGTTTCAGAGAAAAGACACTGTAATTAAACAAAAACTTTTGCATGAGATGAATTTTGGAAAATGTGAAGTTTTTAATTATTTTTTTTCTAATATTCTTTGGCAGGAAAATTGTACAGGATATACATGTTTTTCTCACCGTCTTCAAATATTTTTTTTTCAGATTGAAAGAATATGAAATAATTCCCAAATCAATCAGAAGTTGTTTATGTCTTGTGGATTCATTATCCCTAATTCACTGTTAATACGAAAGCTGGGTTCAGTAATAGAGCTACCTTGAGTTCCTTCATATTTTACATTTATTTGCATTTTCTGACAAATTGATTACATTTATGGCAAATTGCCTTTGTCAAAATGGTGTACATATGCATATTCATTTCTACACTTCCCACACTGACACCTGAGGTACTAGCTTGTTACAAGTTTTTCGTGACCGTCTTTATGTGAACTGATTTTTTCAGATGTTTTATCTCATACATA
This sequence comes from Taeniopygia guttata, assembly GCF_048771995.1. Classification (NCBI taxonomy): domain Eukaryota; kingdom Metazoa; phylum Chordata; class Aves; order Passeriformes; family Estrildidae; genus Taeniopygia; species Taeniopygia guttata. Next base: position 52,508,110 of record NC_133024.1, read on the forward strand.
ATTATTGCCTTTGCCTTTACAGAAAACCATACTGATTTAGCTAAGTTGTCTCATAATTACACAATAAATAAATAATTACCAGCTCAAATGCTGGAACTTTTGATGGTGAATAGAGAAAGAACATGAATGTCTTAGAAAAGTTGGTGACAAAATTCACAGATTAAATTATTCACAGAGTCAAGATAGGAGCATCTCAATGGATTGCAGAAGGACCTCTTATATAGTGTGATTATGCAGTGTGATTTATCACCAAAGAAACAAGGGAATACAGTGTGTTTATACAGTGTGATTTATCAGCAAAGAAACAAGGGAAAAAATTCTAGTGATTCAGTATAAATATGTGATGCACCTACATAGAGAAAACTGCAACAAGATTTGGGGTGTTGATTTTAAAAACATGGAACTAAAGGAGTTAAAGAGATGGATGAATAAGTTGTTGTTGGAAGGGATAAAGTGGATTCTACTCTAGGAATAATTAAGAAGATGACTTTTCAATCAGAAAAGAGATGAGAGATTTACTTTAAAGCCATGACATGAAAAAAAAATATGAAAATGAATATTCATAGTTTCTTGTAAAGGAAAAAACAAGACACAAACAGAATATCTTAGGTTCAAAGAATACAGAACAGTATTTTGGCTACAACAGAAAACATATATTAAAAAAAGTTAAGCTATGAAAATCTTTGATAAAAATATTTAAGGAAACAAAAGCTTATATGAATTCAAAAAATGAGTATAAAACACATGGTTTTGGGGACAAAACACTAAACAGCATTATGAACAAATTAATCACCTTTGCCTTTGGAAGTCTTTCAGCTGCTAATCCCTAGAAGCAAAAGCAAGGACATCTATATCTAGTTTCTTACACTTTTTCCACAAGGAACGTCTGACTAGTAGTGCATAAGGGAGGATTACTTATTAACTCTGATATTGAAATTATGGTATTAAAATGACAGTAGCAAAAGTAAACAGATTTGAGTTTTAATTAAAAAAAAGGAAATTATGTTTCTATTTTTTTTAAACTTTAGAACAATATTCCTCTTAATAGGAAAGTGTTCCATGGATATTTGTTGAAAGTGCACTTCTTTTTACAAGGTCAGTAATCAGACTCAAGTTACACTTTAGCATCTCCACTTTTCATTGGCCTGACCAAGATGATGTAGACCAGTCAATCAGAAGTAAATTTGCAAAAATATATGCATATGCTCTAGCTCCATCTAGCTTCACTTTCAGGATAACTTGTATCAGAGAAAAACCTCTTCTTTTCCAATAGAATAGGAGATGTTTTGTCTGAATTGACCATAGAACACTTTCAGAAGTAAATCTTGGGGTGACTGAATCTTGAGAAGGAAGGTGCCACTTTCCTCTGGTTCCAAAAAAGTTTGGGTCAGGGTCTCTAATCTGTTTACTGGTAGATGACAAAAATGTAAAATTTACTTTCTTTTTTAGCTAATTTTTAAATTATTTCTGATAGAATTCTTTTATTTTCCATTTCTTAAAACATGCTGGTAGTGACGCAGACTTTAGAGTTATTGTGCTGAAACTGAGATAAATGTAACTAAAAGTTTTTTTCATTCTTTGTTGCATTTTATGGTCTTGAGAACAAAATATCTTTACTTCTGCAATCAATAGATTCAATGGGGCTAGTCATGTAGGAACATGCGAATAGTTATCAAGAATATGTGTTTTATAAAGGAAAAATATTATGGTAGCCCTAAAGGGCCAAGAAGCATAAGGAAACAATATAACCAAGAACACATGTGATTAAAATTTGTCAAAGTCCTCATTGTCCCAAGTAACCCAGCCTGCTCCTGTAAAATGGAGCACTTCCTTGCCATTATGTTGCTACAAAGGAGGTTGTGACAGCATTCAACAATTACGCCATTAAAGAGAAATAGTGATCTTGTGAGACAAAAGTCTTTTAATATCAGATCACAGTCTATATTCCTTCTCAATTTCTTAGTTATTTAGGAAGTTTATTAACTTCACAAACCACAATTTGTCAACAATCACTTATGAGAATTTACAGACTTCTGTAGAAAACTGTGATTCACGTAGTGAAAATCCTTCCACATACATTTGTGTTTTCTGGATTAATCACCCTTAGCACTGTTGACAGTAATGTATTTCCCAGAAATAAATTTTGATGCATTATTCCCATAAGAAATCAAGAAATAGAGGGAAAGGCAAATAATATTTTGCCTGCTGTTTTGCTTGATGAAATAGCCTCTTCAGAGTCTTTGGTTACAAAGATCCAAGTCACCAAGACAGCCTTCTTGTTCATGATTTTTACCTTTTTGATTATGTTTGAAGATTCTGAATTGTCGTTTGCTTTTTCTTGAATTTAATTTTACATGGTGGAAGGCTAAAAGTGACATTAGTAGAATTCAAAATTTTTTGATGTGTTCTAATATGTAATACTTGGCAAGGTGTTTTTCTTATTTTTCAGAATGCTTTGAAAATGAAACAAAACCCACTTAAAATAGAATAAAGCTATTCCTTCAGCTAATTTGTTTGTGAGAGTAGTGAACACGTGTTTGCAATTGCATTTTGGAAAAACTTAAAGCCCTTTAACTTTTTCATGGAAAGATGTATCATTAACTTCGAGATGTTGCCATTCTTCTGGAATTTCAAATAAAATAAAAGTCAGGGTTATCCCACAGGGCTAAATTAGAAATATTTTTTCAGTCTCTCTGAGATTGAGATGCTTCTATATTTACCTCAGTTTTGAATACCATATATTTCTCTTGCACATAGGTAAAGCCTTACAAAAGGAAGGCCTTGTAATATCATGTATCAGGTCTGCTACTTCAGCTAAGCAGAAAAAAACTATGGGAAAGTGACTGAGTTGAATTAGAGGTAGAAAAACAGGTTATATAACCATCATGTGTTCACATAATGGATCATTTTCTTTCTGTACTTTTGTATTCCAAATAAGAACCTCAGTATGATGTGGCATAAAAGATAGATTTGCAACTACCTTTTTTCCTCTTTACTGATGACTTTTAAATTTTTTTTAATTTATCTATATTTTTATAATTATGCCTATACAATCCCTTCTTTCATATAAGTGGATTACTGCACTTCTGCCTCCAGAGCACCAGCTGTGCTTCGCCGGTAGTTATTGTTGTAAGTCCAGAGCAGAACAACTCAAAAACCATTCCACTGACAAAACTGTGCTTTGCTGAAGCCGTAGGCCACCATCTGCATTTCTCTCCTGAACTCATTTTTAAATAATATATCGTATAACTGAACAATTCACCCCTGTACTTGGGGAGCTTATTCTCTTTTCCTTCATCATTTCCAAACAGCTCATTTTTTTTCCCTTGCTATTATCTCCAGAAGACTTCAAATTCTACAGAGCTGCAGGTGACTTTTAACAGAAGTGAGGTATAAATACAATGGATAATTTAAAGCAAGATAGACCTCAGCAGAAAGGAAAAGTTGCCTGCAGAGTGAATGTATCCAAATTCTAATGATGTTTCCTCTGTTGGAGTTACTGCCCTACTCTGTTTTGAAAGACATAGCTATTCTTCTCTACTTAATTTAATTTACTATTTTTGAACTCACTGCCAGTTTCCAGATCACCAAAATTATCATCTTAACATTTGTCATTTTCTTCCTTTATATCATTGCAGAGAGGATTATTATTTTTTTTTTTTACCTAGTACAATTCTTTGTTTTTTTCACTACCTCTAATAGCTTTGTCAGCAGCTTCTCACCACCATGTTTCACATTTACATTTGGTGCCAAGTCCCTTTCTACTGATTATCTCAGCTGGAATGCCAGAGAGCCAGGGAGGAGGGGAAGGGTTTAGCAGTTATGTCCTGCAAACGAAATCATCTGTTATTCAAAAGCAGTATGTGGTGTTCAGTCCTCAGAACTTCCTATAGTACTGTGCTTTTTCTTCTGCCCTCTGACCTTGAAAATACCAAAGGAAACGAAGAGCAGAAAAGTTGGTATATATGAAAGACTACCACTCAGGTAGAGAGATTAAATGTAACTATGATTTGAGAATGAGGCGTATTTTTGGATCAAGGATTTTATTATAAAATATAAACTCTCTTCAACCAGACACGGTCCTTGAGTTGGGTCAAATCTGAAAATTACAAGAAAAAAAAAGTGAATATTTCACAAAATGTCATAAGCAATACTTATATGGTAGATTTTTGCCATTATCAACTTTCATCTATATATATATATACAATACAAAATATCATTCTCTAAAAATAGACCAAATAGAAATCATTGCATCTAATATAAACAGAAGGGCTGAGAAAGGATTTCTTTTTTTCATTATTTATCAGTTATGGCTAGAGACCAGCTCTTTAGTTGTGCTAAATAGGTTTCCAAACAAGGACAGTTTAACCTTCAGTATTGGTATAAAGGTGGAAGATAAATACATCAGGAATACACATTAATTACACCAGGAAAACTTTAAATGCTCCAGGAAACATGCCTGATACAATTTTGACAATCAGGGACATGATGTTCTTGTTCTCTTGTTCTCAGCCTTGTTCTCTTTCATGAATCAGAGTAATCCCTACACATCTTATCTAGAAAGGTCGTATATACCATTAACTCTCTGCCCAGTATCTTCTAGATATTCTGGATGTGCTACAAGAAGCTATGAAATAAACAAACAGTTGAGGTGCTGATGTAATTTTATTACAGTCACAATTTACATGGAACAGTTTTTAGAGGTAACACTTCAGTCAGGGTCCATTGTGAAATCACTTCCAAGACAGGAAACTTAAAACAATGAATTAATATCTTCATTGTTGTTAAAGATTAAAACAATACACTGTATTTTGAGGGGAAAAAATGTGCCAGAAACCCTTCTCCCATGCAAGTCAAGACTGGGGGATTTGTTATAGTGCAGTAATCGTTCTCTGACAATATTGATAAGTTTATGAATGAGAAAGAAAGGGAAGAAGAAGCTTTAGGAAGACAGTGGGGAATAATGTGTGTCTGGGTCATAATGTGCATAAGTCATGGCCAGAGAAGAACCTAAGCTGTGGGACTCACATCCTGTTTCTGGATGTTGGAATTTACCAACATATTTATGGAGGTTTAAATGCTAGATTCAGAAGTGACTGGCTAAAAATAAAGTGTAGTAGAAGAACTGTGATAACATTGTGAGGAACATTTATGCTCTAGAGAAGATGTATGGTTGAAATGAATATGCACTTAAATGTTTAAAGTTTTAAATGCAGGGTAGCCACATTGGATAAAGAAACATGTTTCACTGGGTCCTCTGTGGATTTGTACACACAGCCCTATTCTTTTAGATATTGATCTGCATGTTTTACATGAAGCTAACAGGACTGCAGAAAAGTGTGGGTAATCAACCAGCTATGCAGATATGCAAAGGCATCAAAGCATCAGCCGTAAACGGGTTTGCTGTATCATTAACTTTCTATGTACTTTCTTGGGGTAAAAAAAAATCCACACTGCTCAAACTAACTGCAGTTAGAGGGATGTTTTTCCTCAGTAATATGTGAAGCTGGTACCTTCAAGTGGATAGAGGTATTTTGACGTACAGAGAGAAATTCATTTCCCTACTCATAGATGTCTAGTTGAATTTGTTATGTCTTTAGGAGTCTGAGTCATTTACCGTGTACAGAAACATTAAGGGACTCCTATCTATGTATTGTGGCAGATAGAGAGCAACAAGGATACTCGTGGGTGTCTAAAATGTCTCTGGATATCAATGTTCAGGCACCTGCATCCTACTCAGGTTCAGAGAGAGACAAAGAACTGTTGGATTAAACACCACAGTCTAAAATTTTCTAGGGAAGCCTATGACAAGCAATAAATTGTCTCTGTATTAGGGTTCAAAATTATGTGAAATACACAACAGAATGTAAAAAGGCTGTGACTTTTTTTGCCTCTTCATGGCTATGAAAACTGTACAAATATATATTTTTAGGCCACACAATAACACACATTCTCCAACAATAAGAAAAAATAATGATTTCACAGACATGGAAAGAAATGAACTCCTTAGCTTCATCTGTACCTCCGACTATAAATTCAGTATCAATGAGTTATACAGAAATGCTGTTTTCTTAAAGCAATTACATCTGATTATGCTAGTGGTTAGCTACACACATTTTCCCGTGTCTTCCATGGGACTTGTCCACTTAATGGACTTAAAGCTTGCCCATTTAATTCATTATTAAAATTTTTCATGGAATAGCCTTCTGAGACACGGGACATAAAGATTTTTTTAAAAACAAGAGGATTAAGACTGTGAAAAGTCCAGTTAAATCTCTTGAAAGTAAATATTTTCTTCAACAATATAAGGAAAACAACAATTGGGAAAAAGTCTAATGCACTACATATATGACTTTAAAGTATCAGTAAATGGCATCTGAATGTGAATTAAAATTATGTGATTATAAGGTCAAGGCATTGGTATCTCTATCCTTTTTATTCTTGTGAATCATCACTCTTATTAAGAGCCATTCTGTCCTTATTTTATTTCTTTTTTAAAGAGCTGTCTACAAATATTTTCTACAAAGCAAAAATTTTCTCAAGTATTTAAAGTAGTGTTGTATTTGCATCACTGGACAAGTTGGAATATTTAAGCTATGTCACAAACTGAAAATAAAAGAAAGTTTTGCTCTTATCAGGAAGCTGTACTGTTCTTTCTTAGTGCTCCAGACTGTAGTTGATGAAAAAAAATTAACATGGACATAGTATTCACATTACAGAAAATATGTAACTTATTCAAATAATCAAACCTGGGATCAGTAATTCCTAATTAAAAATGAAAGGTATAAACTTTGAAGAAAAGGATGAAAATTCAGAAAATCTTCATGGATCATGGCAACAATGTAGCTGAAAATGACACTGAGGAAATTCTTTGAATTCTATTTACTCTGTCATTATTTTTAAGCATAACTCATTGTTTCTTCATTCTGACAGTCTTTGGGAATCTACTTATGAGAACATTATGACTGAAATTAAAATTATAAGTATGGCATGTCAGAATGCAGTATTTAAAATGAGAAAATACTATTAAAAGTATTTACCTAAATTACTTTGAGTGTAAAGTAAATCCTATGTAAAGATTTTATTCTTACTATTAGTTCCCAAGGACATTTTCATTAACTAATCTGTAACTTTAATATACACTACAAATGGAAATCGAGCCATAGTTATCTGTGCAAAGGTGTTCTCTCACAGATATTCATAATGAAAAAGCATATCAGAAATTCTGAAGGTTTGTGATTCAGCAGTCAATAAGTGTAACACTACCTGACAACACTGCGCACTTGAACATTACATTGAAAAGTAAAATTCAATTAATGATTTCTGCAATTGATAATTATTAAACTTAACTAAGATATGATAAGGAACATAAAAATACATGGTTCAAGTGTATAGAAATTTTCTGAGGTCTTAATTTCCGTTTAGTTTGATGAATCATAATTCCAGTGAGACAACAAAAAAACATGTCATTTACAAAATTTACTAGGTTTTCATGCAAAATGAACATATTTTATCCACCCTCCAGCAGAAAAGTGGACATTCTGTCATATTTCTAACTGTTCTGTTTATACATATTCTCTTTTAACTGTTTTTCATTCTTGTTGAATCCACATCTCTTGTGCAAGACATTCTATACTGTCTATAATGTTGCACAAAGATTTGTGGGAAGAGTTTTTGTTAAAAAAGAATTTTAGGAAGTTTGGCATACCTTACATAGTATAGTACTCCCACTGGGAATCAAACATCTTGAATATGACAACCACAGCTGTTTGGATGGTTACCATAGTCTCTGTTGCATACTTCAGGTGACAGACCCCAAACTTTTGCTAAACCCTTATAATCCAGCTGGCCCATGATCCTGCATGGCCACTTCAGAGTATGCATGACTAATTTCTATCATCTTACACTGCTGTGAACTTATCTACATTTAAAAAAAAACAGTCCTATGTGACCACTCTTGCATCTGAAGACCCATTTTTGCAGGCTTTTTAAATCTACACATACTTTAGTAAATTCTATATCAGGAATTGACCTGTGAAGTTCTCAGGGTGACCAGATTCTCCATCCAGCATGTTAACTAACATTTCTGTAACACATAAGGACAGAAATTTTGTCTCCATTTGGACTAAGCACAGCAGGAACTGCCTAGGGACATCCCCAGAACTGTCTGAAATATTCACCTGGAAAGATCCGGCAATTGCTTAATTGTAAAGGTGGTAGATACAGTGGTAAGAATCAGTTCTCTTGTTTGAAGTTGGTGCATCATTTTAAATTTATCCATTACCTCACCTATGCACAGAGTAGCTGTACAGCTGCTTAGGAATACCTGAGGAATTTGTTTAAATGCATCTGGGTTGCACAGAGACACACAGGTACACAGTTGCTGTAATGTTATGACAAACATTAGTTTCGTCTTTATAACATAATTATAGATTAGATTTCATAAACATAAACATTGGTATAATGTTTTCCATGTAATTTTAGATATATGAAGAAACTTGCTACAGAGAATGAACAGAAATGTTACACTGCTATCAATAACAAAGCAGAAGCCAGCTCTTAATAAAACTGAAAAAATATGTTAAGTGAATTAAAAAGATACTACTGGCACTGAATACCTGTCATTCCAACATTCTTAGTTGTTATTCTGACAGAATTTAAGAAATGTGTCTTACCTCTTGACTTCTCTAAATCTAGTATACTTTGAAGCTCTCTGGAAAAGTCATTCATTATTTAGGGTAGATGAATATCTTAAATATTATTTAAACTAGATTCATTATGTGATGATAGTACAAAAATGCTATTATTCTTCTAGATTTAGAAGAAAAAAAATTATGCAATCATGCATTATGCATTACAAATTTAAACTTTTTGAAAGATCTTTCTTTTTTCATTGTGTATCTCTTCTATGGGCTTAATAGAGATTTGAACATAGGTTTAATTGAGATGTCAGAATATCCTTTGCACACCAGTAAAATGTAAACTATACGGACTGCTTTGCAGTAAATATTTTAAGATTCTGTGACAACCAAGTCAATTCTACTGTCATTAATAGGTAGGTGATTAGGAGGGAAACAGAGAAGAGATTTCTTTCAGCTTTCTGTTAGTTTTATAGGAAACAAATTCTCAAATCACATAGAAATATGATATTGCTTTTTATGAAATATTTTGAATGTTGCCAGGTTTGTATAATACATATCTGCAAGTTTGACACAACATTCTATTTACCTCTAAAATTTTCATTGCTCTTTAATTGTTTACAAAAAATTATCAAATATATTCGTAGGACAAAATGCAACTGATTTTGGCATTATAAAAAACAGAGTTGAGAAGTAAATGTTTGGTCATTTTCTGCAACAGCTTTCCTGCAACAGCAACCATTACTTTGCATACTTCATACTGAGTCAATAATTGTTTTGTTTTGTTTTTTCCTTCTTGCCTTTAGTAAAGGATTTCCCCAAAATCTTACATCTCTAAAGGTCCTGATTTCAGATATGAACTTTGAGATTTTACATAAGTTTCTCTTTTGATCACCATGTTTTTCTAGAAAAAATAGCTTTTCCCCCAGTGTATTTCACAACATGAATGTTTATTAAGGACAATCATACTCATCTCAGTCTTTGTTCTGTTCAAATAGCTTATTATCTTCTCTCATAAAATAGACTCACTTACTAATCTTCTTCAAGTTTCAGTTTATTTTCATTTTAAACAGATGATCAGTCAATGCAACATAGTCTGACTTAGTCTCAGTACTAAATTGTGAAATGAGTGTTCTCTGCTGTTACTGGATTTGTAATTTGTAATTTGTAATCTGTAAATTTGTTTTTTTTTTTTTAATAGTTACATCATGTAAAGGGTGGGTCATCATACAATCATCCCTTAATCTGATTCCTATTGTTTACTTCATGTAATTTCTATTATCCAAGTGTTTAAGATTATAAATTTCTTTCTGCATGAAATCCCAGATGTTGCCTCACAAATTTTAAAAGCAAATATATTAGTGCTAGAAACCTGTTCACATGAAATTTAGGTAAGAAAGAAGAATACAATTTATATTAAAATCCAAGGGTTTAGCATTAGTCTAACTAAAACCTTAATAGTCTAATCAATAAATTATTAACCTAATTAGAAGGATGATAATGCTTCTACTCCAAGTTATCCAGCTATTTATTTATATCTAATTTTTGGTAATGCCAAGAGACTTTCTAGAATTTACACCTGTCTTTGTTGTTATTCTGGCCTTTACACTGTCCTTGTGTGTTTCAATGCTTTAGAAAGAAAACAGGGGAGACTACAGTGCTTTGCATCCCATGCTCCTTTCTGAGAGTAGTGTATTGTTAACCTCAATAGCTTCTCTCTCCTCATGCAAGGTCTGCCTGAGTCTTTTTCTGCTTATTAACACTGATACTAACTTGCTCTTTCTATACAATTTCAAACTTTCCTGCTATATCTAAACTTACTGTACTTTATATATAGTTGAAAACTTCTGTGTTTTCTTTGTTATTAGTAAAACCAGTTTTAGCCAGCTCCGAGGGCTCTGTTCCTTCATTGTCCAGTAATTGTCCAACTGGCTGTAGACTTGCTGCCTCTGTTCTTTTCTCACATTCATAGTTTTGGGGTACCTGTGTGTTTCACAGATCTCCTTTCACTGGACCATCATTTACAGTCTTAGTCTTAGAAGGCATGAAAGGTATTTGGGTAAAGAGAATGTGGGGATTTCTGTTTGGCTGGTTTTGTTTGTTTTTACTTTAGCATGAAGCAAGTTGCCTTCTGGACAGTGTTTAAGAGTGAGGCAATATCTTAGGAAAAAAAACAAAAGCAAAAAAAAACCCAACCAACTGATTGGGGAAAATCATTGCATCATACATGGTCACAGAAAAATCAGTGGAAATTAATGTTGTGCTGAAGAAAAGATGCTCCCTGCATATTCTATTCTGGGTCTTGGGGATTAAAAAGGTACACATTATGGTACTTATTAGCATCTTCTATGTAGCTCTGCAACAATGTGATATATTTTACTCCTACTTTATTTTTTTGTTCTTCTCTATCACTTGAAGCATGATTTTTTGTGGTCTTTGAATACTTTGAACTAAGTATCTATTCTGCATCTTGATTTTATTGCTTGCTCACTACTATTCTGGATTCATACATAGGAAATGAAGTCAGTAAATGGCCATAAAGCAATCCTTCTCAGAAGTACCAGATTGCATTAAAGCAGATTAGATTAAAATATACATTTCATACATTTCTTGTCACTAAAATTCTTTATTAGAATTAGATGAGACTGCTGATTACATGAAACACTTTTACAGAAATCTTAAAAAATATATGGCAGATTCACTACTCAATAATTATAAAAAATTACCTCATTGATTATAAGAGTGACAAAATTTATTGACATGGCTGGACAGCAGGATAGAGGAAAAAAAGCAACCACCACTTAGAAATTTTATAAGACATAAAGACCGGCTAGGTGCCCAATTCCTATTGAAAGTAAATGGGAATTGTGAGCAAAAAATTGTTTATACCTCTGAAAATCTCTTTCATAAAGAAGTTTTCCTCCAGTGATCAATCACAAGTGTTTAGTGTAAAGGAACTATTTTTATCTTAATGAAATATGGATATAATACCTTGCCTTGGTGATTCCTTGCATGTTGACAATATTGAGTAATGTTGCTCAAGACTTCTCATCCATTATTACAAGATCTACTACAAATTCTTGGGAGATACTACAAAACCAGATTGAGGGAACATAATCTTCTCTTTCTCTCCTGTAGTTTTTCATTCCTAAACAAAGTAACAGTAGACATTAGCAGATGAAGATAATTGTACACTAATTTTCTCCAGATACAAATAAACACAGTATTTTAGACACTACATAATTATGAACATTGAGTAACAAAATTATATTTAATGTATGAAAAAGGATTTTAAAGGTTTGATGTGTTGTTTTACAAACCAGTTTATATTTTGCCAGTGTCTTCAAAGTAATATGTTGAATAAATTTCTCATAATAACTCTGGAGACTGACTAAGGAAATTTCATATGAAAGTCCTTATATTGCATACAGAAAAATATGGTAGTAAAAAGAAAAGTGTCTGACAGAAATGTCATTAATTACTGGTACAAATTGCTGGTTCCTAACACACAAAGTAAATTGCCCAAGAGCAGCCTATCCCTTCAAACGTCATTATTTTCTATGTATTGTATTATTGTAGCAAACTCACTTCAGAAAGGGAAACACACTTGTGCACGCTAGTAATGCTTAGGACAATTTCAACCACCTAGCATGGGTCAAATATTGAGCCTATTCCTTGTTTCTCTTTAAAAAGCATGGTAGTAGTTGTATCACATTTCCATTCATCAGCTTCATGATGATAGCGATCATAAAGGACATGAAAAACATAGGCTTACTTTGTTCTTGAATTCAAGGACCTGAGACTCCATTTCCATTGAGACCAAGAAATTATTTGTCTGAAGATTATCCAGGAGAGAGATAGCCTCTCAATTCCTTCTGTCAAAGATGCTCCACTATGCATAAGATGATTAAATATTAACTAGGCATATGTAAGCCTGATTTTATGACTTGGTGGCTAGAGTAGTCTTTCAAAATGGAAGAGGTGTATAAACTCTTGCAATTCTAACCAGTTTAGTGTTGCAATTAAACTGGGGAAGAGGGGGATGGAGAAGGAAACAAAAACAAAACCAGAGGAGAAATATCTCCCTTCTAATTTCAAGGCACCTACAGTATTCAAATCTTCCAGGATTAGCCTCCACTGCTGGCTATCAAATACATTAGTTCTGTGCATCCTTTATGATATCTGGCAACTATCTTGTGACATCTTGGGTTTCCCCAGAGTATCTAAAATGACCCTAGTCTCCAAAGTTAAGGCAAGTGAACTAAGCTTCTAAACAACAACTGAGCCAGCTGAGCTTCCTGAGTTATTTGTCTCAGCATAAAATATGCTTGGCCAGCTGAAGATTTTTCATATTGCCTAGAGGCTTTGTATGGTTGCCCTACTGTGAGTGTCAAGCACTAATTAAAATGACCTGGAGTATCTGAGACAGCTCCTTGGCACTGGCAGATATGAAACAGACTGTATGGAAACCTTTGATCCTTGTGTCCAGCTTACGTGGCAAGGTATTGGTAGTGAGAGGGCTGCAAAAGTGACTTTTATGAGAAGCTTGCCCTGCCATGTTTGACAGAAACAGTTCCATCTAGCTCCAAGAGGGATCCAAAGCTGAGATTATCAATAACATCAATATTGGTTCAGTGATAACACAAATAAGAAGGGATTTAAAGCACTGCACAACAACAAACTGTGAGAGAGGAGTGAGTAAATATGAGGGAAACAGCTTTGCAGACACCAAGGTCAGTTAAGAAGAGGAGGGAAGGGTAGAGCTTCCCATGCAGCCCCTGGCAAAACTCATGACTATGCAAGTTGTTTCCCTGCAGCATGGGCTGCAGGTGTTCCATGGTGGAGCAGATATCCATCTGCAAACCAAGGAGGGCCCCATGATGGCACAGGTGGAAGTGCCCTTAAGGAAGCTGCAGGAGAGGAGAGGAGCACATGTAGGAGACTTTTTTCTGGCATGACTAGGGAGCTTCTGGGGCTTGCACTGGTGCAGGATGGCATTCTGGAGCAGGGACCCATGCTGAAGCAGGAGAAGAGTGTGAGGAGTAAGGAACAGAAGAGACAACCTGTGATGAACTATCCACAACTCCCATTCCTCATCACCCTGAACAACTCAAAGGGGAAGAGGTAGAAGAATCCAGACTGAAACTGAGACTAGAAAACTGAGAGAGGTTGGGAGAATCTGTGGGTTTAGATTTGTTCTTATTTTTCTATTACACTACTCAGTTTTTACTTGACAATAAAATAATCTTGCCCTAGTTGTATCCATTTTGCCTGTGACAATAACTGCAGAATGATCTCACTGTCCTTATCTGTCCCATGAGGTTTTTGCTATATTTTCTCTGCTGTCCGGTTGAGGAGGGGGGGAATTGGCGGACACCTCATGGCCAGCCAAGGTCACCATATTTCTCTACACTGACAGGTAGATAACAAGATTCATAGACCAGGATATCTCAAATTATACTAAATTGCTGTTTGAGACAGCAATTACTAAGACTAAGAACTTCATAGTTACCACAGAACATATCAGAAACTGCTCAGTTCCTGTAGTAATGAGGAACTAAGTCAACTAAAGTGGAACCAGGTGTTCCCCTGTGCATGGACATGTCAGACACTGCTAGACACTGAGTAGACCACTGAACCCCCCAGCAACTCCTAAATGGAGGTGGCTTTCTTTCAGGCTGTGGAGTCATGTAAATAAGTAATACTGACACTAGATAACAAGCTGCCATTTTTTAAGGCTTCTGGAAGGCCTCAGGAATGAGACTTGTCAGACTATCTTTGGCTCAAATTCTTTTAAAACCCAAGAACTTCATTTTTACGCAGTTAATTTTTAACTTTTTAACTATGGTTAGTCTGCTTTTGTTGTTGCTGTTGTTTCTTTGGTTTTTTGATTTTTTCTTATGTTTTTATGATAGAGCCATGGTTTTACATTTAGCAGGAGAATAAAGTAACTATTTTTTTCAGAAGGGTACACTTATAACTCTAATGTGGTGATGTAGTAAAGAGAAATACAAGTGTATTAGGACAGCAGAAGCCTTAAAAAACAGGAACAGAGAATACATTAAAGGAGGAGTAGATGCAAGATATGACAATGCCAGAGGTACAGACTAGGAGTGGAGATACTATGTCTTTAAACAGCTCACAGAGCATCAGTTAAATAATCTCTGCATAATAAATATGTAGAGTTGGATGAAACACATTTCAGGGATAATCAAGAGAACAAAGAACTATAAAACTTTTTTTCGTCCAAAACCAGCACTAGTTTTATCTTTTCTGTTTGCTTTATTGTTGTTGTTGTTGTTCTGTAACAAATGAATCTGAAGTAATAATATGTATTTGCATGAACTATAAGGATTTCAATAATACAAAAAATATGTTCTTGCGTTTTTCCTGCTTGTTCACAAGATTTTCAGTGTAAGCAGTTGAAAAGTTAAACAAAACCAGTGGTGACTCATGGGCTGTCAACTGGCAGATAAAAGCCAAGAAAACACCATAGGATATCACATATGCCTTTAAAATTTCATACTTGTGAGCAAATAAGTCAAAGCTCTTTTGACTTTAATGCAATCTTGCCTCTAGACAGATAGCTAAGGTATACACTGTTTCCAGATACTTGCCATGATTCATGCTGTATTACCACTGTCAAGAAAAAGAGCCAAAGTAATACCAGTTCTAATAGTGCTAGTGTTTATTTATTTATCCTGTTTTCTTTTATACAAAATAGTGCAAAATACTAAAGCCACTAGTAATTTAATTGCCATTTGCATGATTTGGAGAAAGCATGTCAATTATGGAGATCAATGAGCAATTTGTGATAAACTGATCTCCATGGTATCCCTCAAAATTGAATAACAGTAAATAAATTTTCCAATTGATTAGATCTTTAGATGCAGATGCTTGGCAGTGGGGGAAAGCTGCATACATTAGGAAGGATGTTTTTAGGACTAACATTAATAAATTCATACATATATATATGTGTATATATATATATAAGTTTTGCTTTCTCACCTTTCACATCCTTCTGGCTATATTCTCCTCCACAAGACAGCACCCAAGTCAATGATCAAAGCCAGCTTAATGGATTCAATGAAAGTGCTGGACCTACCACTTCTTTAATTGTTGCAGCTTTGACTGTAGAGTGTGTTCATTACAACTGTTCATTATGACTGTGGCATAAGATTTCAAAATTAATGCAACACACTGCTCTGATATAACTAACTGGACACCCATTCCCTCCATACCTATTTTGTAGAATAGATTCTGTCATTTTACAAATGGAAATCATTAGAAATAATAATTATAAAAGCTTATAAAAGCTCTTATAAAATCAGGACTTTCATTGTTTCAGGACTGCCTAATTCCCATTATCTATCAAAAAGAAAAAAAAAAAAAAAAAAAAACAGACTAAAAAACCTGAATGCTTTAAGAAAGTCTCAGAGTGTCACAGTTTCAAAGATTCAAAATAAAGCATACTCAAATATTCATCCTCAAGAATGTTGCATGCATTCATTTTCTTTTAAAATTACTAAGCTTTTTCTTTCACAAAAAAGCCCTCTCAAACAACAACAAAAAAGCCCCACTAACACATAAAAAACACCAAAGCACCCTGAAAAGACATTGAAGCCCGGAGAAATTGAAAAACAAAGGCTAAATGGAGTGTTCTGTATGTAAATAATTCATTCAAACTTTACTACAAATATCTTCCACCTACTGTGTACATTTTGTAGATTTTGATTTAGGTGTGGGTTCAGGTTTTTGTTAAAAAGAAGATTGCTAGAAAATACCTCTGTCATCTCAATATTTTGATATGACATAAAGATTCGAAGTACTCCTATTAATCTTGCCAGGGGAAGAATCTATCAAGGCTGTATAAAGTACCAGTTTTCTATTCAGCCCAAAGAAACATGCTTATTTTTATTATTTTGTGTGTTATACAAGGGAACACAAAGCCCTACACAATAATAATTGTTAATTTACAACTGGCAGAATGAAACTCTTTAATACAACAAATTTAATGATAATCAAGATGTAGAAGTACCAGAATCTATTTTATATATATATATATATAACATATTATATATATTGTGGTATTATAATTGCATTTGATTTGAAAATGTCTTTATCATGAAGCTAACCCTGATAATCTTTTTTGAGCATTTTCATGCAGGAAATTATTTGTCTCTTTCAAAATGAAAATGAAAAACAATTGAAGAATATAAACTAATTTTGAGTGTTAAAAAATACAATGAAATGGAAAACAAAAGTTTATAGAATTGCCATGGTGCACAAATGTATGAAGTATTTCTTGTTTTGTGGTATAAGCCTAAGACTGTGCTTCAAAGTCATATTGTGCACATTCTTCTGTCCAAAATTTTTTTCTGGTCTGCTTTTAAAATTTTTTTTTCCAGAAGATGGTTCTAGACTACTTTTTCATTAATATGACAATTGATATTAATATTGATGTATAGATAACATTACAACATATTTTAACTTAAAAAAGGAACACATTCATTTTGCAGTGCTTCCTAATATTCTATTTTGTGGGTATAATAATTTTGGAAATTCCAGGACAGGTACTTCACTAAGGAGTTAATTTTCCTCATCATTAGTATTTTTGGTTGCCAGAACTCCACTACTTCAAAGGTCTTCTAGTAACAGAAATTAGGGTGAACAGCCCTCACATGGAGAAAGCAAAAGTTTATCTTTAAAAAACATAAATCATATTGTTGTGCTGCTTAAACTTCAAGATGTTTTACATGCAGGTTATCATGGCTTAACATAAAAGCATCCTCTCTTTTCATGTAAAATCAGCTTAATTATGATGAATAAAATCAACACAGTTAGGGTCTGAAGTCTACTGTGAAACATACTGACTTACAACACCTACTGAAGAGCCCCACTTGCTCTTGGCCTTATTAATATCTGCCACTTCTCTGCCTTATTACTCACTGAAATCGTGCATTGAGTTGCATTCCTGAGAACTGCTCACTGTCAGGTTATTTATGAGCCTACACAAAGTTTAAAGATTATTATGTGCACTTAATTGTACATAAAACGTAATTCTAACAAGAAGGTTTTCAAAAATAAATTTTTCATTGTCCAAGTGAGACAGACACAGAATTTAATTCTGTCCCAAGAAGATTCTGAGGTTAAAGTATGACATTTTTATGCCTAGAAAAGCTATGAAAGGTTATTTTTAGTTCTTTTTATGACTCCCTCTGCGTCTTGTATGGCTTGACTGAAGATAACTAAGGGAGTCTGGATTTTCAAGTGGAAGGGTAAAAAATTAGTCCCAATACTGTTTTTTAATTCTCTAACATAATTATTATGATTCAACATTTGAATTGTGATAATCTGTAGAGTCCCTAACCGGGATTAAGCTGAACACATTTTAAGAAAAGACAGTCTTTCTTACCCCAGAGGCTAAAAAATATTCTGCTTGCATTTAAGATGACCAATATAAATAATTTTTAATTTAGCACTGTGTGAATGGTTTTATCACTCAGATTCATATAGATCCTTTTATGGTATCTAATTGAAAACAGAGCTTGCAGCTAAAGACGGAAAGCTGCATTTGGTTACTTTTCATTTTCTTAGTAGTCTGTCTTCTTTGCTGTGGTGCATTTAATCACATTATAGACAAAAGAGTAGAGAATCAGGCTTAAAATTTCATGTTACTTCTCCAAAATGGTCCTTATGCACTAACTATGTCGTGGTTTGACATTGTGTCCTGCAGTGGATCTGTTGGAGAAGGCTGGAATTGGCTCTGTTCAGTACCAGACAGCCCCATACTCCCCTCACAGCAGCCAAACCCTTGTTATTTATACTCAATGCAGGTAACACACTGTTGATTTCTTTCTGCAAATTATCCAAAAACATGAAAACTGCCCATATACCACCAGCTTCTCTGAAGTTTATTCCATTGGTCCAGATAGTTTTCGCCTCACCTAGCAATGCTGTCTGCTTAGTCATCTGTCTACTTGGTTTTGGACTCTGACTTTTCATCCTACTTCCCTTTCTCTTGAAGGTATCTTCAGTGTCTCTTTGCATTCAGAAAAGAGAGAAAAATGGTGGAGATTATCAACAAGGACAGGGAAGCCATGCACATTATTAAAGAATGAAACATGGTATTAAACTTCCCTGAGCACTGAATTTGGATTATCTGTTGTATTGGTTGCAGCAGTGTGCATATGGGAAAATATATTTAAGAAAGGGCAAAGTGCTGTACAGCAGTGTGTTTAAGAGGAAAAAAGAAAAAAGGATGAGAAATGACCCTGCAAACCTCAAGGTCGGTGAGGGAGGGGAGGAAGGCACAGAAGCAGATATTCCCCTGCAGCCCATGGAGAACAGACAATCGCTAAAGATAGAAAAGACCTCTAAGACAATCAAGTCTAACTATTAACCCAACACTGTCAAATCCACCATTAAACCATGTCTACAAGTACCACATGTATAAATGTTTAATCACTTCCACAGATGGCTATTCCACCACTTTCCTGTATAGCCTGTTTCAATATTTGACCACCTTTTCTGTGAAGAAACTTTTTCCTAATGTCCAGTCTAAACTTCCTCTGGTACAACCTGGCTTCTTCAGTCTTACAGAATCACAGAATCATTATGGTTAGAAAAGACCTCTAAGATCACTGAGTCCAAACTTTGACCAAACACTACATCATCAAATACACCATGACACTAAGTGCCACTTCCAGGCATTTCTTGAATACCTTGGGGATGGTGATTCCATTGCCTCTCTGGGCAATCCATTCCAACGCTTGACTACACCTTGAGTGAAGAAATTCTTCCTGATGATCAACACGAACCACCCCAGTACATCTTGAGGATATGATAAGGTCACTCCTGAGCCTCCTTTTCACCAGGCTAAACTAATCCAGTTCCCTCCGCTGATCCTCAGAGGACTTGTGCTCCAGACTCTTCACCAGATTCATTGTCCTTCTCTGGACAAGCTCCAGCACCTCAGTGTTGCTGCTCAGAAATGAACACAGGATTGGAGGTGTGGCCTCACCATGCAGAGTACAGAGGAATTACAATATGAAGGTTCCAGCTGTAAAAAATGCCTTTGGACAAGAATCTTCTAATTGAATTGTACTCAGAATTTCCTATTAGATATTTTTCTTGCAATGAAGTACCATAAAGATCTTCTGTCTTATTTAAAATGCTGTGCTTAAACATTATGGCAATAAATTTACTGCTATGCACAACAACCAACTATATTTGTCCTTTTTTTTTATGCTTTTAGCTTTATTTCCTTTTGAGCTGTTTAATTTAAAGTTTATTAATTTCCTTTTTATTTCATATGTTACTTGATTTCACTTATTCTTTTTAAAGATTTTTTTTATCTCTGTCTAAACACCTTCTCTGTCCTCTCAGTCTAGCTCAACTTGCAACACTATAGGTTTTGCTTCTTCATTCAATTATTCATCCCTTTCCTTTGCTTTTTTCCCCCCAATTCCCACCAGCATTTCTCACCTTCTCTACACTTTGTACTTATCCTTTGATCCTTTTACTACAAATATCTTGACTGCCTTTCTATTTTTCTACTTTTTTTCTTCTTTCTCAGCTCTGTTTGCAGTTGTATCACCCCTCTTTTCACTTGTTCCATCCTATAGTTCTGTCTTCTCATTTTCTTTTTTTTTTCTTTTTAATCATTCATTTTGTGTAGTCAAGAATTGATGACATGAAAGCATTAAAGCTGAAGTGCATTGGATTTTGAGACTTTTTGCAACGACCTGCTTTTCTGATAATTAATATGAAACTCTTTCCATCAGCTTTCCCGGTTCTATTTCATCTCTGAATTTAATCTTTCTGTGGACTGGGTGAAAAGTAATTTAGACCTCTCTCTTCCTTTTTCACAACAAAAAGGGAAGGAAGGAGGGAAAAAAGGAGATAGCTGGGAGCTTAGTACTCTTATTTCAGTATAAGGAACAAGATTATTTACCTGGCAGAATTTAGGAATCCATAGTGAAAGTAAACTCTCTCCTCACAATATAAATTTCCTTCTTTTTATAGTTTTATATTTTTCAAGAACAACGGAAAAAAGATAGAGTACCATATGAACTGCCCTGTCCTTTTGTTCTTTTATTCAATTTTAGCAGGTACTAAATAATCTTTTTTGTGGATGTAAAATAAACAGGAGTTGCTTAGGGAGCAGTTCTGGAGAGTGAATATTTTTTATTTTCTACATGTATGCCTGCATGCTTTTAAGACGGTCAATTGAAAAGAAATACATAGGAAGAGCAGAAAGACAGAAAAGGGTAAGACTTATATTAAACTGGTTCCCTAGTACATAGGTTATAACATACTCTATACACTATTTTACAAAATTTGATTGCCTGTATTTTGCTCCAATCCCTCATGCCAACTATAATCAAGCATATATTGTCCAAATTGATTAAAATAATGGGGTTATATAACTTGAAGTGGTTGATGATCTGCCTTATGAATTGTGCTTTCGTACTATGAAAAACTGTAGAAGATACTACAATACGTGTAGAACTGGACAGCCAACATAAAAATACTTAATTTCAAATAGTAATTAGACTTTTTATTGGAACTTATGATTACTTAAAAGCTCCTTTCTGCTTGTCATTGCTTTAGCTTCCAGCTGTCTGATTTCTATTTAATATAGTAATTGCCAATAACAGTATCCCAGAACAAGGTAATTTGAAATATCAAAACCGACTGAAGGGAAATCACATCAGGCATGGTCTAGGAAAGCATCTTGTAGCTGGATGTCCAACTGTCCCTGAGGAATAGAGGATATTTTCTCTGTTGCCTTGATGCTTCTGTAGCTCTTTGCTTCCCAAGAATGTAAAAGCTATAAAATATATAACAAACTCTATGATTTTTCTGGGCCTCACTTTTATGGAAATGCTTAAAAATTGCATATAGGAATAATTTTTTTTTAAATCTCAGATGTATAGATAAATAAAAGAATTTAAATAGATACATAGGATCTAACCCTAGAAACTAACCTAAAACTCCCAAAGAACTAGGAGTTGTATTATTTCCTGCCTTTTATTTTGAACACTTCTTTGCCACAGTGCCAAGAAGAAGCAAAAACCTGTTAAATAAAATAGTGAACCCTGAATGAACCCTACGCTCTCTTTGCCTAAATTAAAATGAATTAAGCTGTAAACTGATGGAAAATAATTTATTACTTTACTCATTTTCATATTTTTCATAAAGAAGAAACAATGAAATCATAAGCTACATAACCATTTACAAAAAACTACAAGTGACCCAACTCAGCTGATAGCTGAGTAAATGTGTTAGATCCCCCATATTACTGCTTCATAAAAATCAAAGAAATAGTAACAATAATGTAATATGATATTAAAAAGTAGCAGATATTAGTTCCCTTAGATTTTCCCTGTGTTCTGGTGCACTTGGCTTTTCACTTTCATGTGCTTTACTGCAGGGCTATTTGTCCTTGAAAGCATTCTTTCTGAATATAAAGGAAGTTTTTATCTAATCAACACTAGACTTGGAAATTTCCCAAAATCTAGTGTTGCTTGCAACAGACTTGAAAGCTGATTTCCTTACTACACTATTTTAACTCTGGTATATTCCTGGTAGAGTTGTGAGAGAAAACTGGTTTACAGACTACGCAGGGCACCCAAAATGTTGTAGTCCTTACAAACTCCTCAACTACACCCCAATGGCTGGATTCAAAAATACTTTCGTTTGGAATTGTCCTAATTCACAGCACCCTGTATTGTAATTGAGTTTATCACAATTACTTTTTCTGGCTACACTTCAGTCGTTACTTGCCCAGGTCACTTTACCACCCAGTACCTGAAGCCAGAACAGCCAAGAGTAAAATTGGTGAATAAGCAGTGGAGCTGTTGAACTGATATTCTCATTGATGCATCTGGGCCAAAGTCTAATACAAATGGGGTTTAAAACCCCAGGAAACATTTCTGTGGTCACAAATTCCATGCAACTGTGGGATTAACTTTTTAGGCCCTGAACTGCAGTGCTAGCACATCCCATAGGGAAGGTGTATGAATCACTGTCAGATTCATGTGGGTCATTCAGAAGCCTATTGCTTCCAGTTTCTGTGCACTGACCAATCTCTTCCCTGACAATACATCAGAAAAAGTATTTCAGAGCATTTAAGGTATTTGTACCATGTTGGCATTGTATTGTTTCCCCTTGAAGAATCTTGTTCATCCCTTCCTACTCTTTCTGACCCATTTCTCAGTGCATCACCTCCAGCTTCACCCCAGCTATGCCTGAACACCAGCATCAAATGCATGCATGGTGTAGATCTAATATTTTGGAACAACTGATAATTTATTACTTTTCCTTCCATAAAGCACTCTTCTTTTTAAAAAAACAGAACTACTTCTTTTCAGGTATCTGCAATCTACAATTAGCAGACAGGCATTTCCCTGAAGGTTGCGAGGGGAAAAATTTCTGAGGAAGCTCCCCAACTGGTATGTATATCCCTACCTGCTCTTTTACCCACTTCTCTCTTCTTGAGAGGCAAGCCTCTCCATGACAAAAGCAGAAAAGGCTGATTGTCAAAATATTCAAAACTTTACTTGTAACTGCTGAAGTTTAACCCCAGAGAGCAGCTCTGCATAACACAGCTGCTCACTCACTCACTCACTCACTCACTCACTCACTCACTCACTCACTCACTCACTCTCTCACTCCACCCATGGTGAGATGAGGAAGACAATCAGAAAAATGGGAAAACTTGTGGTTTAAGATATGAATATTTTGATAATGTAAGTAAAATATAATAACAATAACAATAATTGTGATGATAGTAACAATTATAAGGAAAAGGAAAATAACAAAAATAGAGAGAAATAAAAGCCAAGATAAACAAGTGATGCAAATAGAAAACAATTGCTCACCACAAACAAATTGATGCCCTACTGTTGTAGAACAGCAGCCCCACAACAAATTTTCCCTGGTTTGTATGCTGAGCAGGCAATATTGTTATAGAATATTCCTTAGGCCTTTTTGGTTCAGCTGTCCTGGTTGTGTCCCCTCCCAATTTCATGTGCATCTCCAGCCCTCCTGCTAGCAGGGCACAGTGAGAAGCTGTAACTCCTTGGCTTAGGGCAAACACTGCTTAACCACAACTAAAATATCAATATGTTATCAATATTATTCTCATCCTAAATACAAAAACACAGTGAAATACCAGCTACTGGGAAGAAAAGCAACTATACCAGACAAAACCAGGGCAGTAATACAGGTACCATGCATGAGGATGGCTCATAAACTGTTATATTCCAGATAAATTCCCTCCAGATGTTTGCCATGTAAAGGCAGTCCCCAGGGTGATCTGAGATATCAGATTCAGGGAAAACAGTGAGAGAAGTTGTTTTGGGAATAAGTAACTTATTTTTTTAGGTAGAGAAGTTCTTATTTCAGTAAGTGTCTTACAGGTTCTTTCTGGAAATTATTCTCAGAAGATCTTTCTTTTTTCTTATTTTAGAAATACTTGCTTTCAACTTTTGTGGTTGTTTTTGAAAGAAAAATTCAGGTTGATCAAATAAATTTATATTTTCTAGAAAAGAAAAACTATTGGTATAGTAATTTGATTTCATTCAGAAACTTATGTGTGAAAAATTCTGTTGAAAATTAATTCAAAAGTTTAAATTATATTCTTACAGCATACTATTCTGGGATGTATTACTAATTTATCCGCAGTTTAGTAACAGATTACCTTTAATATCCTGACATGTCTCCACAGATATTTTGAAATTACTGTTGATTTTAATGCTTTATTTTGAAAATTATCATATGAAAATATCTGCATTGTGTCCAGAAATGACCGGTGTAATTTTTTTTGTTACTGTTCAGCACAACACTTTTATTTAGCTCCTGGTATGTACGAACAAAAGCAAAATATATTATGTTTCCTAGCATTATACTTTTCCTAGGTATTTTGGAGAGAAAAGTAAACATACTGAATTCTAGTCTTACTGACTGTGGGGGGAAAAAAACTATAAAATATTCTTTCCACAGCCAATTTCTCAATAACCCAAGTCAACACCTTTCAAAAATTTAATCTGGAGACACAGCTATGCTCAAAATATTGCTATAGGTCAAAGTGAAAATGCACCTTAAATAGAACCATGAATTTTTGTTAGCCTGCTTTATTGTTTTAGAAGCACAGTATGCCAGACTGTCTCATTAATACATATAGTTCCTTATTCATTAATTATTATACAAAATAATTTTTCATCATGAGTAGCCTTTTTTCTGTTTTATGCTTATCCTTTCTCTGGATCCTAAAGCTGGCTCTCTAGCCGGCCTCAAGCAGGATGTGGTTGCTGACAAATTTACCCCACTTTGAGGTCTCCCCTCAAAGTGCTGTAATATGATGTTTTCAAGGTTGGATAAGGGTTTGTTCCATCCTCTCCAGTGGTAGCATTATCTTGGATTTATTTTAACATTTAATTTTGTATCACTCTTATTCCTTCTCATTCAATCCTAGCTGAAGTTTAGAAGCTGTTCAACAGCCTCTTCCAGCCTTATTTGCCACAAAAACCTCTTGGGTTTTGCACAGTGATGATTTTAAATGTGAGAACTTTATCAAATGTGTTCAAAGGGCTGCTCTGACAGACCTTCACTGACTATTTTGAAAATGCACACAGACTTGCAGAACATGTTTATTTTGGCAATGGAAATAATTCTAATACTCAGATATCATCAGACATGCAGTATGCACTTCCAGATGTCAGACTGCATAAAAAAAACAGGATTCTAGAAAACTTATATGGAACTCTTTTAACTGTTAGTAATGGGGAGTAATATTTCCTTGCTTTGTCCTTCTAATTTAGGAATTTAAAAAAAAAAAAGAGTTTTGATATAGGAATGACTTTAAGTTCAGGCAATCAAGGTTTTTAGTTTTTCAGTTCAAACTGTTATTTGCCCAGCACAAAGAGGGAATGTTGGATGGAAGCCATTTCTTTCTTGTAATGGTCATGATACAGCAATAAGGCTGATCCTTTTTCCATCACCCATGTTAAATTATCCCATGGTTTCCAAGAGATCTTTCCTAGCTTCTGGGAACTGCTAAGATTGCTCCATCTTTTTCACACTGATTGTTCTTTACATAGGGTAGGCTATGTGGTAACAGCAGGAAGACTGAAAGCACTTCCTGAGTGTATATGCTCTTTTTTTAAAAGAAGAGTTCTAGGCTTCTCAGATGCATGAAAGTTTGATCAAAACTGTAGATTTCAGATTCTTTGTCTTAAAATTCAAAGAAAAATGACTGACTGGTTGTCATGGAGGAAATATATAACAAAATTAGTAAGTTGTACAGATATGTGGTTTTCCCCTCATAAAATATGTTATTGTGTTCCAAGTTAAATTAACCACCCCATTCACTCTTAGACAATAATACAATGACTGTAGACTGTCTGAATCTGTTTAAGGTTTGTCTTCAAATCTTTATTGATCAGACTTGCAGATATCTTGCAAATTTGGTAACAAATTACCTTGCTTGTGCTGCTTTACCAGTACATGCTCTGGCTGCTCCAGCTTGGTTGCAAGGTTTAGTTTTAAACAAGAAGAGTCTCTTTAGTAATTTGCTACACTCCATAACACATTGTTTGGCATCTGTTACCTTCCCACATTATTAAAGCAGGTCGTTGTACATTTTCTCAGCTTAAATAAATATGTCACATTACAAAGAAAAATCTGTACTTAGATTGAAACAGTAAAGCTATGTTTGCTATAGAATTACAAAATATAGTCCTAAAGTGTTATGGGAAAAAAGCATCCACACAGTGGGGCCACTCTGGGGATGAATACAAGTCTTTCCTTACATTAACATCATCACGTGAAAGTAATGAAGGCATTCTTGAGGGACCTCTTTGGAAGTGATATTTTTTCTCTCAGTACTAGTGTGAGGATCTTGAAAACTACATTATAAAACAGAGACTCAACCCTTTCATATACATTTTGGGTAAAAGCAATCCAGTAAGCAGGAACAGCTGTGACTTTAATCACATGAGAAATAAACCCTTCCATTATACCCTGCTGAATGCAGAGGCAGAATGCAATAACTAAACACCAAAAGGCAAGAGGCAATCAGTGAGATATTTATTTCCTTTTATTATTATATTATATGCTGATTTCTGTTCAAGTAATGTTCATTTGTTAAAAATCATTATTGATTTAGAATCAGATGAGATTCATCAGCAAAATTCAGTGAGTATTTTAAGGCATTTAAAGGTTAATGTCTTATTCTTCAACAGATTTTTGAAACCTATCTTGTCTTTTAACACTTTACACATTAATTTAGTAATTTTCTATACACAAATTTGCATTTTGTCAGTTACAATACATGAGCAGAAAAATCACTTGGGTCTATAATAAGTTCTGCAGATTTCCTAACCTGCACAGACTTTTCCTTCTAAAGTTAACCAAAAGAAAGTGAAATATTTACCTGTACAAAGCCCAAATAGAGAAATATTTTTATTTTTACAGATATGCAAGCCTTGATACACTTAGTTTTTATTTTTACATAAGTAAAAATTATATTTTGAGGGCCATAGTCATAAGTGACAAAATTTCTCTGTGTAAAACAGAAAAAAATTAAAATATCTTTGAAATAAAACAGCATAATGGAAGCTGAGTTTGTGGGGATGATAGAAAATGAAAAAGGAAATAGTAGTACTAGGAGGAAGCCATATTTTATAACTCACCACAACATTTCCCAACTTGTATTGCATTTGTTTTCTCGTACAGACTTTTAAAATACTTGGCTTCTGTAATTGCACATATATCAAGCCTTAAAAAATAGGATAGGAAGGTATAGAGACATAGGCAAAGGCTATGTCATCACAACCAGCTTTAGATTGCTGTATTTAGTTAGTTATCTTGGGGGTTTGACACAGATATATTTACTTCATAAATCTGTCTTCAATGCAACAGCAATATTAAAGTTAGGTACCTCAGGTTTGAACTTATTCTAAAGTATTTGAAGGTGTCTTAATTAGGTGACCCAAACTGAATACTAAAGCAGTTATTTTTTTCCATTTGTGGTAACTGAGCCCATGAATTCTATTTTTGGTAAATGCAAGGAAGAGATTTTCTTATGTAGTCCTTTATGTGTCAGTGCAAATTTCAAAGTCAACATTGTACTGGAGAGTGAGATTAGAATGATAAGAAATCACACAAATGGATAAAATTTATTTGGCTTGAAAATACAAGTAAATGTCATCTCAGAACTTTTACATTAATTAAGCCTGTTCTGTTACTCAACAGAATTTAAATTTTAGGTAAAATTATGGACAAAATTATTTCTAGAAGTTTCTTCTGCCTGAAAAAGTCTATTACATGTTTTTAATGAGTTTTATTCCTTGCAGAATAATTGATGATGCCTATTTCAAATATAGGAATTAACAATAAAAGTTTAAAGTGGTTTAACTATCTACATATAGCAATGGCTTAGAAATAATCAGAAGATCCATCAACTAAAAAAGGTTCATGACATTTTCTCAAGCTTGATAGACTTTTGCCAAGCTGATGAAGGTTTTTGATTTATGATGGGTCTGCAAGACAAAACTGGGCAGCTGTGCCAGAAGAAACAAATCAAAAGAGTTCCTGTTGTGAAAACTCTGGGAAGATTGGTTCTGACAAGGTGGGCTGAGTAATAGGTGTTTCAAGGAACAGAAGCCAATGATGTCTGAAAAAATGAGGAGAGACTATAGTAGAGCACATAACAGGAACACACATCCTTGGGTGTGAGTCACTGAATATAGTTTTAAAAAGCTGAAGTATGCATGCCTGCTACTGAGCAAGAATTTCCTCTGGTGTGCTGAGCAACAAATATTTTTAGGGAATATTTTACCTGATTTACCTTAGAATGAAACTAATTACTCCTTGAACTTAACTGTAAAGCAGGTCTGGCATGAGTAATTTGTGTATGTACGCTTTTCTTATACCTGTTTAATTTTGACAACATTTTGGTCCAAGCCATCGGTTTCCTAGTTTACTAAAGCATGAAGAAAGAATTTCTATCAGCATAACAAGACCAAGAAGACATATTTGGATAAACTTTACCAATATATGATTTAGCAGGTCTTGTACATCAAAGCATATGACATCCTCAGCCTTCAAAAATATTTATGGAGTACATCAATTTCACATATCAGCATGGCTGATGTCCAGACAGTTTTCTGATGCTATTTTCAAAAGGTTGGTGTGTACAGACTTCATTGTCCTCTAGATCTTGTTTCTTTCACTAACTTTTACCTCTTCAAGTAACATAAATCGTTGTCCTTTGTCCAATTCCTTGGCTACTTGGTCTGCTTGAAGATTTGTATCTCTTTACTTTATATTCATTTTTCCATGCCCTTCTGGATTTGTGCTGACAGATGAATTACTTGCTTCAGTGTTTAATGAAATTGTGAACTATATCAATCATAGTGTATAGTTCCCTTGTGTTTTTAGAGCTTTAGGTCATTCATGTACAGTAGATATATAATTGTCAATTTCCCATTATTCTTAGCCCATCTCCAGAGAACTTTCAATTTTTACAGAGAGAAGAGAGTTAAATACTAAGTATAATACACACACACACACACACACACACACATATAATGTAAAATATTCTAAACTATTTAAATAAGCTTCTCAGTAAGACTGATTACTTTTAGTGATTTTTTTGTTGCTTAAAAAGTGTTTTGTTAAGTATATGAAAATAAGGAAACATCTAGGATTTCTAGAATAAAATTCAGAAATGGTTGAGAATGGATTGGGGAAAGGCTTCGGGGTGTTGGTGGATGTGAGACTCCACGAGACAGCAGTGTGTGTTTGTAGCCTAGAAAGCCAAACATGTCCTGGGCTGCGTGAAAAGAAGTGTGGCCAGCAGAGTGAGGAAGATGAAACCAGTCTATGTCCAACTCAAATATTCAGCTCAAAAAAGACATGGGCCTGTTGCAGCACGTAAAGAGGAGAGCGATGAGTACAATTAGAGGGCTGGAACATCTCTTTTATGAAGACAGAGTGAGAGAGTTGGGACTATTTAGCCTGGAAAGGAGAAGCCTCCAGGGAGACCTTATAGCAGATTTCTAGTACCTAAAGGGGGCCTATACAAAAGCTGGAGAGACTTCTAAGGGATGTCTCAGAGAGTAGGAGACAGCAGCAAAGCAGTACAGCTGGAATGTCCTCTTTCTTTTAAAGTTCCTCAGTAAGTTTGAAGCAACATAAGACTTTTCATTATACACTATCACTCTGAAATAAATTGAGTTAGACACAGAAAAAAAGAATGATTAGTGCCTTTTTGCTGAAGAAGATATTTGAAATGGAAAATATCTCTGTCCTTTCTGCTCTCTAGTTACCAAAAATCTGTTGTAGCATCACAGGAGCCTCATGCTAGAAACAGCTGTCTTCCAAAAGATGTGACCGACCCCAGCATTTTTAAGTCAGCATGTCTTCACTAATTCCAAGGGAAATACACAGATTTACAAAATATAAGATTTTTGAGATGTTAACCGTTTCACTCGGGAAATGGTGAAAAATCTAGCAAACTGTAGTACACATGACAACTGCTCAGAATATTATCTTTACTATTAATGTCTATGCAGAAGTTTGGTCAAGCTACTTTTAGTTTTCTAAGGAATTTTTGTCCTCAAGCCTCTGTATGAAAAGCATGAAACTATTAATGGCATATCTATGACAGGATTTTAAAGCTCTTGGCCAGACTCCATAATTCAACTGACAAAGCTACTCTTCCTTCTGTGTAGACAGTACTGTGAACTATGAAGGTTCAGATAAGAGTTTGCTGGGTACTGAAAATCAGCCTTTTATTTTTTCTGATACAAAAATGATGCATCAAGTTCAAGAGTATATTTAACACATAGAAACTGATTCTGTTAGGTAATAAGAAAATAATGAATCTGTTGATATTTTCAAGCTAGTTTCCATGATGGAGGAAGGAAAACAGCTATATAGAGGCTGTTATTCCCCATTCTTGTATATAGAAGTAATGGAATTCTTTAGGTGTAAATAATCCTCATAAACTCAGGTATCTACAACATAGATATTTTGAACTAATCTAGAACCTTTAGGTGGATATCTTCAAGATTAATGAAACGAAATAGGTACCCACAGTGGGCAGTTCATATATTTTAATTTAGAACACTATTCAGGCTGAACACTGCTCCAAAATTGCCTGATTTTTCTCCACTAATTAAAAAAGAAGTAACAGCTAGAAATATGTACTAAGGATGGGTTATTTTTTTAAAAAGACATAATGTTCCCAATCTTGAGTTAAAATTTTTTCTTCAGGATAAAGAAATCCATAGCTCATAAATGAGGTTCCACTTTACTGTCAGTAACTAAGGGGTAAAAAAATTACAAATTACCATTAAAACTCATTGGTTAGAAACAAATTCAATACATTTAATTTTAGATAGCAATTAAAGCACAAGTAACTATATCTAATTAAAGTATGCACAAAAGGAATCACATACTAAATTTTACAGTAACTCTATCCAGATTACATTTCAATCTTTTAATCACACACTGAGGCATTTTTCAGAATAATTAAAACATCAGACTTGCTCTTCAGACAGCATAGATTTTATTATGGCAGTCTAGGAAGCTAGCTAGAAAAGTCTAGACTAAGTCTATTAATATTCATAATTTACATTCTTGCTTTGTCTTACTATTTATAATATTTTTTTTTTAATTCCTGGTTCTCCTGTTAGGATAGCCAGTAAGTAGTTTCTACTGCTATCTCTCTGTAGTTTATTGAGCAAATGCTTCTCAGTTTCAGCTGAGGTATTTCTTTCATTTTCTCATGACTGGATTGAAATTTTTACATACTTGTCATTTCATTGGAGCAAGAAAACACCATTCCTTCCCGTTTTTGGTATTTGATATAAAGTCAGAGGCTTACCATAAAAATAAAAAAATAGCTATCATCAACTTTTTCTCTGAAGTATTTATTCCACGTTTCATCTAAAGACAATCCTGCCACAGAAATACCCTCCTTGTTACCAATTAGAGGCTGCCCATGTAAACAGTTTTTCTTTGATTTTACAGTTCATGTACAGCAAAACTACAAAATTCCTGCAGAGAGGAACTGATAGGTTTGCCTCTGAAGAGTAGCATGCATCCAGCAGCATCTCTCTGTCTGTTAGCCATTTTAACTGTGTATGTTTAACTGTCTGTGTTTAAGACATCCTTCTGGGTGATTTTTCATAAATATTCCATCCTTTCCTATACCTAGATTTGACTCATCCTAGATAACATCAGCTGAAAGGACTTAGATACCAGAAGATGTCATCCAAAGTGAGTAATACTCTCGGAAGTTGTCTCTGAACCACTTCCTTTATAAATGTAACAGGATTTCTTCTCTTATGAACTGCTGCTTTATTTAGGTACAGTGTCAGAATCTGTAACATCTGAGTCTCCGCAACTATAGTTGGATGATGATTCTTGGCATTGCATGAAAAAATTTCTAGCTTTGTTTAGAAAATTGAGATCCCAAATATCTGATGTTTTGGAGAAAGGTCAGGTTTCTTTATTTTGTAAAATAGCCCTTGTTGTAGCTGGAATTAAAGAAAATGTTTATTAAGCTCCAGACATATGGCACACATTAGAAAACTACTAGGAGGGTTCTCCAATTGGTAGGTTAATATTCTAGCATGATAGATTAATCAATGTAAACCACATAGCTCAGTTGAAACCGCTGTTCCAAATTGCCAATTTCATCTTCATCCAGCAGAGAAAATGCCAACCTTTCTCTCTGCAGTAAAATCTTCTTGTTATAACAATGAAGCAACTCCAGTTACTGTTATTGTGAAACATCTGGTAACTATAAGATGTAGCTCCTGTGAGATAATCACATACCTGTGAAATTAGAAGAACTTACTGAACTTTGTTGTATTTCATGTTTTGTAATACCCCTGAGTGTGGTAGGCTCATAATTCCGTAATCACTTTACCTCCGCACAAGAAATGAAACCACAGATGTTACACTTTGCTGTAATGGCCACTGCTTAACATAAATAAATTATCAGAATAACAGTATTGTTCATATATTAAATATGTACACCATAATAAATATCATGGGACTAAAAGTTTCTGGGAACACACTAAAATAGGTGCAGAAGGCCTCATTATGGACATCATTAAAAATACATCAGGACATAGAAAAGTAATTTTGAAATTTGTTCTTCTTTTAATCTTATTATTTTTTTCTGTTAGAACATATTCTTCTCAAAACAAGAATGTGGCTTGGAACAACTTTGTATCTGCTGGAAGAATCTTTTGGATCTTTTGGGAGACTTTTTCTTCAACAACTTAGAAAAAAAAAGAAAGCAAGAAAGAATGTGTTTTGATAACACAGCTAAAAGAAACATGGGTCTCTAAGTAACAGATCCGCCTAAATAAAATGAAAAATAAAAGAGGGAAATAACTTTTTTATATTTTGCTTTTCTTAGATGTTTTCCCATTAATTTTAAAACTAACTAAAAATGGATTTTTTTTTTTTCAAAACCAGCTCATCAGATTGAAAGAAAATCCCAAAAGAATTACAATAGCCACTGTTGATCACTGATCACCATGTACCTTCTCATCTGATCTAAAGAACTTCTAGAAAAATTATTGAGTCATGGAATATCAGATTTTATAAAGAAATAAACTGGTGTTTCAAACATATATAAATCATTTACTAGGGAAAAAAAGTATTTTTAGATACTTATCACTTTATATCAACAATAAGAAAGTTGGAGTAATTTGTTTTGTAAAAAAAGAAGCATGACCGCAAATGAAGAATACATGAAAATTTTGGATGGGATTGTACAGGAATGACTGGCAATACTATGGTAAAGCAGAGGTATTCTTGGCAGCAAATTTTAAACATTTTAAGGGCAGTTTCTCCAGGGATAGTTCTGCATTATCCCTTGCCACTTCTAATGCATATTTCAGAAAACACAAGATGTATCAAAAGGACTTACACCTTATTCTTACAAAATCCATCACACTTAACATATGATAATAGAATCAGATATTTTTAAGCAATGGTAACAGAAATAGCACATTCTTATGTTAAAAAAACAGCTAACATGGGTCTCTTGTAATACCAACTCATGGTCAGTGCTGCTTTTCTTTATCCTGAAATCTGCAGAGACATCTCCCCTCTTCTAATGCTATAATTTTGATTTTATAACATTTAACGATAATTTCAGACTTACTAACAAAAAGATAACCTCTGGTGAATCAGGCCTCTTAGTACAATGATGTTCATTCTCTAATGTACAGCCAATCAAACATTAGCAAGTGTGATTTATTTGTATTATTAAATAAAGTGGTTTATTGGCAGCAGTTGTGCATATGCCAGCAAGAAGCCTGGCACTACAATACATGTGAATGGCAAATACACTTTAGGAACAAAATTAACTGTTCCTCTACAGTAGTCTACACTACAGGGGATATTTCCACCAGCTAAAAAGCTTTGGAGATGAAATTTCAATGCATGATTTGAGCCTTTAGGGAAAAAAAAAACACCAAACAAAAAAACCCCAACAACATATTCCCCCATCTCCACCCCTACCCCTAACCACACAAAAGCCCAAACCAAAACAAATTGACAAAGCCCCAAAGGAAAACCAAAACAGCAACAGTCCCCACTCAAACAACTTTCTATATTAGTTTGGAAAGGACATTTCTAAAACTCATTGCATTTGTAGTTCACAGTAGTGGCACACTCAGCACAGGAAAAGGACAAGTATTATCAAGTATTATTTCTACCTTACTTGCCCTCCTTCTCTACACATCTTGGAAACAAGTGTCTGTTTATACAGATGTGAAGGTAAGGCTACCATTAGCATGAATGCTAGAAAGTCAAAACTTCCCCTGTGTCTGTAAAGCCTGTTACTGTGCAGTACTGAATCCAACAGAAGAAAACTTAATAAACAACTTTATTTCTCACAGAAATACGCTTTTTTTTTTTTTTTTTTTTTTTTTTTTGCTTTTTTGGTTTGTCTGACACAGTGTGAGAATGATGTATATATGTAAGTAATGGAGATTCATCTGATGAGCTTAATGGGCAATATGTTACTTTTTGCAATAGTTCTTTTACACCATATGGCACAGTCAAGTGCTGCAGTCTCTTCAGGTGGAGGGTTTTGATAGTCCCATCTATCAGAAGTGCCAGGAACTCTCAAATATTTGCTGATCAGTGACACTGCTCTACTATTTTTTTATTAAGGTGTTAAAGTCTAAATAAGGCATGACCTTACTCTGCACAAGTCTGAGGTAAATATGTTCAGAAAATGCAAAGAATGATAATATACATTTCTGGTGGGCAGGCACATGGCTGCATGGTGAGAACACAGGAAAACACAGTGTCCTCTGCTTTTACTGAGTTGCTAACTCTTGGTAGAACCAATGGTGCCAAAGAGAGCAAGCTCCTGTTCAACTATAGAACCACACAAATTTCCAGCTGTGGAATGTGTGAAGAGATATTCCTAGACATGGAAAGTGAGTGCAAGCAAGTCTGTGGGAGGTGTGACCAAATTCATGAACTGCTCTCCTTGGTGGCTGAGGGGCAGGATAAGGTGAGAGTCTGAGGAATACCTTGGAACCACACCCTGATATCTATGATGCACAGAAGCCAACTCAGTGTGGCCACTGCAGGGTCAGGCCTTGAACCTGGTTTGTACCAGAAGCAAGGCAACACCACAAGGGATAATGAAGACTGGTAAAAAATTGTAGAATGCAGCAGAAAGAGAAATCCCTCCTCATCCTCTAATTAACCTTCTGAGATACCTTTATAAATATGTACAAGGCTCTGGGTACATATATTCAAATGCAAAATGAGGAACCTGAGCAAACAATCTTAGAGGATGGAGAGACCAACCCTACAATAAGAACAACAAACAATGACAAGTTATGATCACTGGTGATTCCTTCCTGTGTGGAAAGGAAGTCAAGGCAATATTTTGTAACTCTGGATTGTTTTTTTTATTTTTTGTTTGCTTGTGTGTGGAGGGGCTGGTATTGATTTTCTCGTTTTTCATTTGCTCGTCAAATTTCCTGATACTCCTTCCTAGTATAGCTATATACATACTTTTTATGGATAGTATGATGTACAGTGGCTTTAAAATTAAATGTAGTTGAGAGAAAAGAATGATTTCATATATCTTTCCTTTTTTAGTTTCATAACTAAAATCAACCAATCAAGAACAAAAAAAAAAAAACCAACCCAGCCACATCAACTGGCAAGGTTTAAGTCTTCTAGGTACATTTTGCAACATAACAGCCACATTATAATGCTTCTGATTTCCCACCACTTTTACTGATTTTTTTTTTCTCACATAGAGTTACCTATTTTAGCATGACTTATTAAAAACTCTATTAAAAAATAGAACAAATGTATAACTCAAACAGATATTTTCCTAATTTCAGTGTATTCTAGCTTTTTAATTCTGAGCATTTTTTAGCTATAGCATTCCTTTTTTATTTTAGTTAATAATATCTTATAATAAACATACAATAATTATGTTTACAATTTTCTATATACCTTCTTTAACTTTGACAATAACTCTTATGTAATCCTGGGCAAAACAGTTGAAGTTCTTATTTCAGTTACTTGAGAGATTGCAGTGAAGATTCAAGAACCATGAATACACAAATATACCCAAAGGATAATGCCAAAAGGTCTTGTAGCTATTTTATATGAACAGGCTTCCATTTCATATTCTGACTTCATGAAAGCACTAATATTCAGACTTGTGGATGCCCAAATTTCAGAGCATTAAGAGGTTTATTTCAAAAGCAAATTCCAACAACACAGTCTTTTACAGAAAATACTGTGAATTTCTGCTTTACATATTTGACAGCAGCCCTGCCCAGCCCAGTAGTCATCTGCTGTACTGTTTGGCCTGTAGATTCAACAGACAAGAACTCAGAAGAAGACCTCTGATTTGGTTAAGTGTGATACATTAAGTTTGTTGCTGATAAGCAGTCTTTTCCAGGTGGACACACAATGGTCAGGATTTCCTAGCATCTTATAATGACAGATTTCAATATCTGTAAGTTAATGGTGAAGAAAAAAGAAGAATATTTTGTAAGCAAGTAATGACCCATTACTTGCTACCTGCAGGAAAATGCTTCAGAAGGTTACACTGAAACAAAAATATAAAGCCCCAAAAGATCAGTACAAACACACTCTAGAGTGAAAAACTAAATTAATGAATTTTTAAGTGTTATTTTATTTTTCTTTAAAATCCTGATGAACAGAGAGAGCATGGATTCCACAATGAATATAGATAAAAAAGATCAGAAATAAATTTAAAGTATCTACATGGAAGACTTTATAAATTCTTTTCCTCATTTGAGCATTTTTCTATCAGAGTGACCAAATCTCATCACATTCAATGAGTCTTAATTTTATCCAATACTTAGAAGTTATAATTGTATGAGCAACTCTTATAACACATTGATGAAGAGAATAACTGAGTATCTTCTACTCAGTGTGCAATACCATTCTTCACCAAAGCAAAAGGTACAGGAAGGTCCTTACAGTCCTGAATCAGTACTGAAAATATTTTCATACACAGGCTACCTAAATTATAAGTAAAATAAAGTAAGTTTAAGGAAATATAATTAATAAAATGAAGGAGAAAAAATAAAATGGAGGGCATCATGAAAATGTAGGAGGCTGAGAGGAGACATAAAAGAATACCAGAGTAGAACTGGTGATAGAAGGAAAAGGAAAGAAATTGAAAAATAGGAAAAAAATCCTGGAAACAACCCAACCTAGAAACATCAAATACACAAGTAGGGGCAGATTTGAGAAATGCTTCAATTATTTCTATGAATCAAGTGAGATGGTTGAATTTTTAGAGTGATTTAGCATAACCTTTTAAAAATTTTTTCTTCATTACATTTCCACTTCAATAAGTGGAAACTCAAGTATTCCAAATACTTTTATCTTTTTATAAAGGATGGATATGAAAATCTGTTCTGTTTTTCAGATCTGTTTTTACAGATTAGAATACAATTAGCTTGTTTTTCCCCTAGTACTTCTGTTAACTAAATGTACTACACTATTAATTTTTTCTTCTCAGTTTCCTCTTGCTCTATTTCATTCACAAATGACCAAACTGAAAAAAATCTCAGAACTTTACTTCTCTTCATTCTCATGAAAATTAGTCCAGAACTTCTTAATTTCCTTAATTCAGTCTTATACTGAAATTTTAGCCATATGTTATTAATAACTTCAGTTTAAAATTAGAATCTTTCACACATTAGGACAAAGAGAGTGACAACATTTCTTGTTTTAAAGAGCACATATAATGTTATCGACTCTCTTTTAAGGTAGATGCACCAGGCAGACATGAAAAATTGCTTTCAGGAACTTCCTATATCCAGTTCTTATATAGGGGTCTTAAATAAAATGTTCATAGTGAAGATTTAGGGGCATTTTTGATGTCCCACAATATCCCAAACATCTTCACAGACCTGACAAATATGAAACAGGTTTAACGGAATCACACACATTTCTGAAGGAATAACTGAATAGCAGCTGAGGTATATTAAAGCACCTATCAATACACATATATCATGGGAATTTAAATGAATCCAAGGAATCTAGATAAGTACTACAGATCAGATGCTTAGCTCTTAAGAAAGTAAGCAAATTAGATTTATTGTGTTCTTTTGGGTGTCTGTAGTGATACCTTGACATGTGAACCCAATCTTAATTACCATTAGAGCAAATAGGAATCTGAGATCTATTTCGCTGCTGCCATTTAGGACCTTTAGACTATCTTAATTGACTTCAAGTTGCTACAGCAGTAAAATTGAGATCTCTCATAGGTTTTGTGTCATCTTTCTCAGTTGCTTGTAGTCTGGCATAGTCTGGCATCCCAGGGCACCTCAATAGCATTTCACGCTGATTCACACATTGCATGTTTCAGGCACTTTCTAGGCTACAAAATATATTTGATATCCCGAGATTATGTCATGACCTTTGTTAAACCACCTTTGACACAATTTTTGAGGCAACTTTAAAAACCACCCTGACACCCTTTGAAGAATCATTTTTTAATAGATTTCATTACAGTATTCTTTTTGCCTCATTTTCCATCAGAAGTCAATGACTTAGTTAATTGCTTGAAGCCCAGTGATAAACATCATAATAAAGGCGTATCTGCAAAGATTGTAATGGTTTATTATAAGCACTGCAATGTGAATTACATGCATCCTAGTAAGTCCACTATCATTTATATATTTAAAGCCTTACCTTCTTGGTAAGTAATATGAAGTTAAAGAATGCTGAAAACCCTTATCCTGCACATATGCATGCTGCTTTTGGCCATTTCTAATATGTCACTTAACTAATATAATACCTTACTGATGTGTTAGGCAGGAGAAAGTGAGGCAAGAAGGACAGTTGCCTCATAGATTCACCTGCAGTGCCCAAGCAAAAAGAACAGGGCAGGGCTGGTCATAATAACCAAGGTCAGCTGGGAATTATATCATCACTGGGCAGTGTGTTGGTGAAAAGGCAGTTCAGGCTCAACAAGGTGCTAGGTCTGGTAAGACATATCTACAGGACAGAACTCCCCAGGCAAGGAGTCAGTTTGTGGTCCTTACCTCAAGGAGTCAGTGGGTAAAAGCCCTAGTTGTGATTTCTCATGGCTCTTCTCCCAGCAGTGTGGTTTAGTTTAACCATACCAGAGTTGACCTTTACGGAACATTATGGACAGCTGCTGGAAAGCAGCTCTGCACAGAAGAACCAGCGGTGTGTCCTCATAGCCAAGAATGCAAATGAAATCCTGGGGGGAATTATGAAGACCTTGCCAGCAGGTCAAAGGAGGCGATTCCACCCTTCGACTCAACCCTGGTGAGGTCACATCTGGAGTGCCATGTCCAGTTCTGGGCTCCTTGTTACAGACATGGAACTCCTGGAATGGGTCCAGTGGAGGGCAACAAAGTTGGCAAAGGGTCTGGAGCTCTAGTGAGGAAAGGATGATAGAGTTGGGCCTGTTCAGCCTCAAGAAGAGATGACTGAGAGGGGACCTCATCAATGTTTATCAGTATCTGAAAGGAGGAAATCCGGAGGATGAGCTAGGTTCTTTGTGAAAGTGCCAAGCAGTAGGACAAGGGTCAATAGGCAGAAAATTATATTCAGGAAGTTCCACTTGAGCATGAAGAAGAACTTCTTTACTGTGCATGTGACCACACACTGGAACAGATTTTCCAGAGAAGTTGTGGAGTCTCCGTCACAGGAGGAAGTTGAGAACCATCTGGACACAATCCTGTGCCATGTGCTCTAGGATGGCCCTGCTTGAGCAGGGAGGTTGGACTAGATGATCCACTGTGTTTCCTTCCAACCTGACCCATACTGTGATTTTGTGATGTA
The DNA here is from genome assembly GCF_048771995.1 of Taeniopygia guttata. NCBI lineage: Eukaryota > Metazoa > Chordata > Aves > Passeriformes > Estrildidae > Taeniopygia > Taeniopygia guttata. The sequence continues at coordinate 52,548,132 of NC_133024.1, forward strand.
AAAAAGATGAGATCAGAAGATTTTTTTATTCTAATATTGACACAGAAAAATCATAATTTTACAAATTATCATATCTGAACATTTTAACTTTTAGATCATATCTCTTTTGCCACTGATTACATTAATGTACAAACAGATAACATTTTTCTCTTTGGTCACAATGGGTGGATCAAACTAAGCTGTAATGACTATGGAGAACAGACAGAAGACTATAGATTCCCTGTTTCTTTGTTTATAGAGGTCAGAAACCTGCCACAGTATGCTGCAATACCTCCATATCTTGTACACAAAATAACCTTTTTCTGAAATAAGGGCCTAGAAGAGAAAAGGAGAAGAGATGAAAGAAGTTTTGACATGTGCATGGTTTAGTGTTGATTTCTCTTGGGGTTCTGAGGACAGAGTGACCTCAAGAGAAAGTGCAAAGAGTTTTTGCTTCATTTTCCCTAGTTCAGTGCCAAAGAAGGAGCCTGGAATTCTTCCCATTGCAGTTTCAGAGTTGTTTATTTCTTCTTATCTAAACATTTTTTCTCTGACCTGTTGAGCTCCCTCTAGAATGTCCACCATGACCGTCTGCCCTTGAAACCTGGGTGGCTCCCACATTATATACTCAAAACTACATGTCTATGTTTACAATTTCTTCACCAATTCCTATCATCTATGTTAGACAGTGAATCTCTATGTTAAACCAATGGAAAAGTGCCACCACCATACCAAGACATGGAGGACAAGACAAAGAAGAACAAGGCTAGGACACGCCCAAATTCCTCCATCTTGTACCCTCTTGAATGCCATTCTAAAAATCCCAAAATTCTACTTTTCCACCCTGTGTTAATTCAAATATCACACTACTAAAACCCTTGTGACTTGTAATTCCTCATCCAGAGTTGGCAGTTTTCCACAGGCTAAAATTGAAGCTACAGATTTTTTGACTTCCTGCCAGGGTCTCCAAGACCCTGCCAGGGTCTTGAGAGGGCCAGGGCAGCCAGAGGGATGTCCTGGACTCCGAGAGTTTAGGAACAGTTTTAATTTATATGTGCATTGAAGTGAAGGTCTTATATCACCAATTAATAATTACATTCAGTCTAGGCTTATTATATTCCATAGTGATTGACAGTTTTGGCTGCAGTTACTCGCCATCTGTTTTGTTTCTCTCCCTCCCCTCTTAGTTTTTAACTTTTTTATTTCCCTTTGTTTCCTTCATCCATTCTAGATGTTCCTCCATCTTCAGGGTCTTTTTTGCTCTCCTCCGGTGTTTGAAATGCTCTTTCTAAGATAGTGAACACTTAGTCTCCCTGGCTTGTTTCAAATATATTATCCAAAAGTCATTTGAGATGATGTAAAGAAAATTTATGCAAGATTATTTTACTGTCAACAGGAGAAGGAGATAAATATATTTACACAGTCTTTTCCTTATGATTTGAAGCACTGTGCTTTACTCTGGAACTGAATATTCTTAATTTTAGTACAGAGATGTCTCTGAAATTTGGAATTTTTGTCTTCAGAGTACACATAATCTGTTGTGGAGGAGATGTTACTTTAATGGTTGTGAGGTATGTAACCAATATAATTGCAGTAGTAGCAATAATTCTTTGATGAATGTTCTGCTTTTACTGTGTGTATGTCATGAATAATAGATTATGTCTTAATAAGGTCTCAATATAACACACACACACACACACATATATATATATATATATAAGCACACCAACTATATATGGCTTAGTCTTGTGATAGCATAAAACACAGTATTCCCAGATTAAACTCCTGTTGAACACAGATAAATATAAGTATTTATGTTTAATTTATACACTTAATTTCTGAGAATGGCATCTTAATGTATTCACATCAGCTCCTACTTATTACCATGTCAGTTGCAGAAAAACTGTGTCAGAAAATATAATATTTCAGAAAATCTAGTTCAATTGCAAAATTCAAGAAGTGGCTCCACCAGGATAGTCAAACATATACATATCTTATTTAAAGATACCAAAAATGAATCTCTCTCTGCCATGAATCTTAAGCCTCTAGTAAGATATGATTGTTTTTTCTTGTATGAGTATTCCTGAATATTTAAAGATGGATACAGCAGATTATAGAAACTGTCTTACTGAAAACCAGTACGACTGATGTCACATGGGATCTCTGTTATAACCTGCTCCACTCCTCTCATTCACAATGTCAATGTTCTTTTACTTTTTAGAAGTATCAATATTTTTCTAGGACCACAATCCAACAATAATTTCCAGGACTTAACTAAAGAGCATTTTTTTGCCTCTGTTCTAACATGGACTTAAGACAACTGAAACTGTGTTCCTTTCTGAAGGCATTTATATTCAGGGCTTAAAGTGTTCCCTAGCCTGGAACATTTGTCTATGACAGTAAACACTCTCTTAAAACATTCAAAAATAAAAGGAGAAAAAATTCACTTGAGTGTCAAATTTTCATAGGGATAGTTTGTGGGGGTTTTTTTTGTTTTTGGTATTATATCTTTTCCTTAGTAAAACATATCAGCAAAACTACATTATAATAAAGAATGAATTAATTGCATGACATGCAGTGGTTCATTTTAATTGAAATAAACAAACACCCCCGCAGCAGAAAATATCTACCAATCAGGTACCATGTCATAAAATCCAAATATCATCATGGTATTTATTTCTTTGTGCTTACATGCTCTCATATGCCTAATCCTACTTCAATATTACATAGGGCTAAAATATCCACTGACTTGTACAGAAACAATGTCAGGTTTCCACATACATCTTCTGTGGCTAAAATGCAAAACACTCAGATGGAATTTACAGTGACTGATGATTTATATAGAGGTTATTCTTTCAATATTGCAAAGTCCTTCAAACATCAGTGTTGGATAAGTTGAGCAGCATTCTCATTTCACCCAGACACAGAAAAAAAGATTATTATTATAAAGAAGGTGACTAGTAACAATTTACTGTACATCATTCCTAACATATTTCACAGTTTTAACCTTGAAATATGACAATTGATGCACTGTCAGATGCCACAGTGAGGAAAATTATTCCTCACTGCAAGCCTCAGGCTACTTATTGGTAATTAGTTTCATGAACACTTACAAAGTGATGAAATAATTTTTCCTATTTATATTTGAAATTCCTATCTCAGACACAATATTGATCTACTAGGTAGAATACAGTCATGTCAAGTGTTACATTTATTTCTGGAAAAATCATCATGATCATATTCTAAACTCCTGTGCACAAAACCTTACTTATGGGCAAAGAAGAAGCATACCTTATGTGTAACTAAAGCCAAAAAATTGCTAATATTACTGAAATCAGAAGAATCTCATAACAATTAGTTCAGATCTAGTCAGAAAAAAAAAAAAAAAAAAAGAAAGCACAGAATTGCAGGGAAAATTATTAATTATACCTATTATTTTCTACCCCTTTCCCAGTGTTATGCTTTCCTTTCCACTGCCTTGCAAAGTCATAAAATTAGTGGTTAACATGGTGGTAGTGGGTATTGTGAAATCATCAGCACTTGGAGCTTTTGCCGAAAGAAACGTGATGGTTGTATTAGTGTTTTTTTCTTCCTCACTTCAGTGTCCATTTGGGGTGTTTCAGAGTCTTTGATAACACATTTTACTTCTTTCTCATTTTTCATTGGTCTAAATCTCAACATTACATATGATTTTATTAAATATGGTGCCATGGACTTTTTTCTACGTGTTCCACCTAAAGCCAGATTTGTCCATCTCCAAGCTTGCATTTTTGTAACTGACCATGGATTAGTTGTTTATATCTTCACTGCCAACCACATGCCAGACTTATTCCTTATCCTTCTAAACATGTGTGGGTATAGCTCTCATTGTCCTTTATGCTGCTTCCTTCGTTTTTCAAGGCCTCTGCTGTCATATCAGGCCTGTACTTCTCTACATTGCACCACTATGTTAGAATCATTAATATCTCATTCTTCACAAAACAATTACTTAATACTGCTATGTACATAAAACTATGGTTGCACCATGCAAAGATTAAAATTACCTTTTAGGTGCTTTTTAAGGACTTGTAATGGGTTTTTTCTTTCTTAATATTTTAATGACAAAGACATTGATAAGGTATTCTCTGTTAATTTGTCAGTCCTTTGAATGATGCTCTTCAATTTGACTATATCAGTTCTCTGTTTATTTCTGTTATTACTTTATAAAGTTCTGTATATATTATTTATTTTGGGAGTTTAATATTATTTCCTTTTTCTTCTTTTGAGATGAAATATAAAAGTAATACAGAAAAATCTTTTAGTCAAAATAAATATCCTCCAAGGTAATGATCAATGGACTCCTTGTTCACAATGAGGTACCTATGTACTCTCATATCTGGTCTGGGTACCCTCATCATTGTACCTTGGACTATGGTCCAATGGACTATGACTAAGATTCACTAATCAGTCATGTTAAGGCAGATAATGAAAGCATTTCCCCAAAATTTTTCCTTGCCTACAACTTCATCATTCTCACAGATTTTAATTTTATTGTATTAGTTTATTGTATTGAACAAGTAAGCATTGATTTAAATAATATGTGATGTACTAAAATTAGGTGAAATTGAAAAGAAGACACATTTATAACCCAAATTTAATTTTTTTTGCAAACTAGGAGCAGAAACTATTATGTTCACCATTTCTTGATAAAGAGGAAGCAGTGCATTAGAAGAACTTGGAATACTGTGGTGTACATATTAACTTTGTCAGCCTAATGAAGTTAATTCACCTTACGTGTCACATTCCTTATTCTTCTTCATCTGCAAAAATAGCAATAATTTCCACTAACATAGGAAGCTGAATATGTGGTTAATTGTATAAGCTGTTTTCAAATAAGAAAAAGCCTGACTATGCTACTACTTACACACAAACAGATCTATTTGTTTACTCTCTAAATTATTAATGCACCTGTTTCTGTGCATGGTACACTTGAAAACATTTTTTACTTCTCTTTAGCAGACAAAGTATAATTTCAAATGGAGCAGAGTATTTGACATTATCATTCTTTTGTCTTTCTTAAAATGTACTCGTTTTTAAAGTTAAGAAACCTCACTCAAAGCTCAAAAGCTAAAAAAATTATTTTTCAGTTGTTCTTTATATAACTCACATCACCATTTAGATGCTGATTGCTTAGATACATGGATTTTCTTTCTCAGAATGTCATGAGATTCAGCTACAGGTGATGATGTTGCAGGTTTTGTACTTTAATCTTATCAATAAAACCATGTTGTAAAGATGAAATATTCAAAATACTATTTATATGTTTTTCCTATTCAGATCCAAAATAAGTATAAAAACAGCTAATAATATATTTTTAAAATATGTCATATGTCATATACAAATTTATGAGACTATCATTAAATTAGAGGTTTTAAGAAGCTGTAATAAATCCACATATTTTTACATGTATATTTAATGACTACATTTTATGCAAAAAATTGAATTAATGTGTTTTAACCAATATAATTAATCTTTTTTTTTTTTTTTCCTGCATAGCAAATGGAGAAGAATTAACAGTTGTATGATTTGATGTTGATCTTAAGTGGACAGAACTGTTTCTTTAAAGTTTTTGCCATTTTCTCTATTGGCATCATACTAAATCCCAGCTTTTCTGATGCAGATACATTGGTATGCCCATTTTAGAGCAAAAATGGATTAATGTATTAAAAGATAGTTCTGTTCCTTTTAAGGCTACTAAGAATCCCAACTGTGGCAGATCAGCAGATGGCACAACACAGACAGATGGTTAGAACATGAAGCAGTAAGTATTCTTTGGTTAAATGTTTGTCTATTTATTCCTATACTTTGATGAAGATATTATCACAACACTAACTCTAGAAGACTTAAAACATCAAAGGTATGTTTGAATTTCAGTGAGAATAGACACTTCATCTGAAATGTAAAGTTGCTTTAATAACAAAACTCCAATTTATCAAGTTATTTAGTAGTGGTCTGTTCTTGTCATAAATTTACTGCACCATTTTATAGAAATACTTGCAGCTGTTGAATGTATCATCTATATGCTAACTGTGAATAGGCTCAAAACACATAGCAACTTAACTCAAACTTTACAAAATCAAAATATGTTAATAAGACAAAAGAACAGATGAAAAATACCACGGCTTTTTCTGACATGAGCCTCGTGATCTTGCTGGGAAGGCTAAATCATGCACATGTGAGGCACAGATTGAATTATAAAGAAAGGTAGTTCTGCAACTAGAAAGACTTCAGGACACATCTATTCTGGGACATATTATAGAGAGTAAGTTATCTCCCTAGGAGTTCTAGAAATGAAATGTGCTCTAAAACCTCTGTAATCAAAACTGAAAATGCTAAGCCCTTTTAATCTAAAACTGTGCTATTTTGTTGCCTAAGGTTATCTTGAACTGTTCTTAAATTACTTCTTTTTAATTGGTTAGAGTACTTGATGTCATTTTCTAAATGGCAGGATCTAGGAACAAATAATGCTTTTGATTCACTGTTTATCTTCATGATAATGGGCAGACATTCATAAGAAAGACTGTTACTTGTATTCAATAAATGTCTGTTTTCATTTTTATTCCTTGCAGGAAGATAAATACAATATTTAGACAGTTGTACTCCTCTTATGGCTTTTATTTGCTCTGGGGTCCAGAAGACGAAGTTGTAATTTCCCTTTGACTATTATCTGCCATTAAGGTCCTTCTGTTTTGCAGTATTTGCAGGTAGAAATGAAATTTGTCATGTTTGTTTGGTTTTTTTGTTTAGTATTTTCCCCCCTTGCAGCTTGGCATTTTGCAAAATATTTATAAAGCTTCCTGTGCTTTGAGCCTGTTCACAAGACCTGTAAAAGTCAATAAAGTACTCAACAGGAAATTAAATCACAGATAATTCCATTAAAATAAGCATTACATTTGAGAGGAAATTCTGAAAAAGTCAGATTGTCTCATGGAAACCATAATCTCACTGAGAAAAACCCCACAAATTTTCTTCAGAAATCTAAAAGTCAAATGTGCAGATCCAGTCACCCTAGACATTTTATAGGCAAGAAAAGAAGGAACCTCCACAGAACCACCTCTCATTTAAGAAATATGAGTCAACTGACTACAAAGTGAAGTTAGACCTATAATTTCTATACATCTAAAATTGAGCCAAATTTTATTTATTCATGGTGTTAAATTATTTTCACACCTATAAGCATTGACTATGAAAGATGAAGTTAGGATTCAGAACACCGAATTTGAGAGCTGGAACCCAAGATAAGGCCTATATTTTATTTCATATAGGACTTCAGCCTGAGTTAAGAGGGAAACATCTTGAAGATGAAGGCATATATTTTAGGGATGACAAGTTGGATGGTTTGTTAAAACCTTGATATTTCAAGTGACTTTTCCTTCGTAAATCAGAAAAACACTGATCTGCTATAGAGCTTTTTAAGTTCAACAACTTTATTTCGTTAGCAAAACTTGTTTGTCTTCATCAAGCAGAATCATAGTAAGTCAGATCAGTATTCATGAACACATTTGTGATCTTAGAAAAAGGATATGTAGTTTATAATGGCATGAGAACCCATGCTACTTTCTACCACATGTTCAAGAGAATGTTCAAGAAGTCACTAAAACAGATGCCTGTATTATAGCAAGATATCATATTTCATATGCTTTACAAATGAGAATGAGCTTGGGAATGCCCCTGTGAGTAGATGTAAGCATAAATATTCTACTTAATGTTTGGGTTTTTTTCCTTAAGGGATGTTCTTTTTCATAAATCACACTCTGTACCACCATGCGTTTGATCAAAAGTAGCTGAACTCCTGTGAGCACAAGAAACAGATGAACAAAATGTAAAAATTATGTGAGTGTGAAAACTCAAAAGTGCTGCAAGTGTTTCATTAGGTTAACCTATTGAGATACCTATTTTTAATTCCTTGGATATTGTGTTTTTAATTAAATGCTAAGGTTTTGCCTTACAGTAGAAAGTTATTTTCTTATTAAGAAATAGGTGCACTATGGCCTCACTTGCACAAAGAACAACCCTGTAATGCTGCCCTAAATTGAAGACTCTTAAAAGCAGAAGTATTATTCCTCATAATGTCTGATATCTGCCATAAACAGAGTTCAAGAAACTGCATGCTATCAAGTAATCTTGCACTGAAGTGAGATTTCTGAGTAAAAGAAGTGGAAAAGCAGTTCTGTGAAAAAAATGCAGCTTTCTTTGACAATTCCAGTTGCTATTATTATTATTATTAGTAGTAGTAGTAGTAGTAGTAGTAGTAGTACTATTTAGAGGGAAGATGGAATTACTTTTATGGACTCTGCAAATTTATACAAATCTTCTATTTCAAATCTATTTAAAAACCATCTATTTTAAATAGATACAAATCTTTAGAGAAGACTATCTCTGAATGTCTTCTAACAGACCTGTTAAATTAAGAAAATGTTTACATGACTGTCATAATTTAAACGTCAATGATATTTTTCAGATTACATGTTTCAATCTTCACATCAGAAAACTGAACCAACAGAAGTTTTTGTCTAGTGTATTACTCCAGGAAGTTGTTGTTGCTTGGGGGTTTTCTTGGGTCTTTTGTTTGTTTATTTGAATTTGTTTTGGTTTTTTTTTTTTCTGGAATATAAGTTAATTTCTAGCTCTTGTAATTCAAAAGAAAATATCCTGAGTCAAAGGTAAGCAGAAACTACACTGTTTGAAACAGGTAATAACCTTAAGCCAGCCTTGATTAAAAGGGAGTATTTAAACAAAAATTTAGCATCTTTATTTTTTTCATGTTTATTTTAAATCACTGATACGAAGAATTTGTATTCTAGTTAAACACAGGAGCCATAGAAATAGTGCTAAGATTTTATTTTCCTTTTGCAAAAGTGGATTTAATTTAATTTCACACTGCAAGATACTTCGACCTTTATGCCTCTTAAAATCAAGGCTAGGAAATAATTTCCTAACACACTTTTGCTAAGAACCACATTCAGTGTATCTGTTTGCATTTGCATTTGTGGCTCCCCAGAACTTCTTTAACTAGCTACCTTCATTGTTACCAGTAGATTTTTCAAATATCTGTGGCAATCCTAAATATCTGCAGCCAATATTTTCTCTCTACAGAGCTGACAGACTCATACACTGTTCTATCAAATCTCCTTTTTTACCCAACTCTATCTACACATTCATGTCAAAGAGTCACATGTGTAGGGGTGGACAAGAGAAATGAAGCCCTGTGCTCCTCTGTGAGATCTGCTGATACATGGAACAAGGCTCCTGGATGTCTCTGTCATACAAACCACAATGATCAAAGAACTCTTTGTGAAAACATATTTCGTGATAGTTATATATGGGGTTTGTGTGGATAGGGTTTGTTTGGTTTTGTTGTTTGGTTTTTGATTTTTTGGGGGGAGAGGGGGTGGCGCACTACAAGATTGACTTCTGTAAGAAGTTGCTTGGAACATCCACCATGCCAGACAGAGCCAACGCCAGCTGGCTCCAAGATGGACCTGCTGCTGGCCAAGCCAAGCCCATCAGCAGCAGTGGCAGCAACAAAAGATTTAAGAAGGCTGAAAAGTTACTGTGCAAGAGCAATTGCAGCTAGAGAGAAGAGCGAGACTGTGTGAGAGCAATAATCCTGCGGACACCCAGAACAGTGAAGAAAGGAGGGAAGAGGTGCTCCAGATACAGGAGCAGAGGTTCCCCTGCAGCGTATGGTAATGATCATGGTGAAAAGGGATGCTCCCCTGCCACATACCATTGAGTTATACAGAATCCATGTTGCTTTGGACAGTGTCCTATGAAATCAAACCAAAAAAAGAAATCTTACATGCACACACACAGAAATTATGGTTTATGATTCTAGGGCCACACAAGGGATATGTATATATACTACGTTGTGTGAATTGTGGACAGCTGTTGTGGACAACATTTTTGATAAAGGGACAGCAATGAGCAGTATGAATCTGCCAATGCATGGAATGTCCAGCAATGTCCAGGAATTAGATCTTTACCCCACTTTTCTTTTTTAATTTTTTTTTTTTAAAGAACTCATGAAACCCTGTAAGAAAACTTTCATTGATCTCTCAGAATAGTCACAAGACACATAAATATTCCTGGAGTTTAGGTTTACTTTCACAAAAGAATATCACAAAATATTGCTTTTTTTTTTTTTTTTTTACTGTTCACTTTTGAACAATAAAATATGGTGTCAATATTAAGTTTTTCACTCTGCAAAGAGAAGGACTATATAACCTGAGGTTGCCATCCAGCTGATTATATGGCATCTTCCCTGGTAGGTAGGAAGTGAACACCTGAAATACCCGCGGTCTAAAAGAAAACTCCTTGGTAACTTCTTTTTCTGACATCGACAACTTTGATTATTGATTACTTTTGATCAATAAGTTCTTCCTCTAAAATGTCTTTTATACTGTACAAAATTATTCTTGTCAGAACAGGAACTTATCTCATAGCCATTATCACATGGTTTCAGGAACAGTGACTAGAGATCTTTTCCATAGGCATATGATATTACTGTTTAATCAGTGGTTTTTCTGATGATTGAAGTTAGAGAAGTCAAAGCTGAATTACTAAATATTTTACCATGTTTTATAAAATCATTATTTTCCTGCAGAATTTCTTCTAAATCTTAAAACCAGACTACTTCTCTGAGTCTGTCACGGCAGCATCATTACTAAGCTATTCCAGGACGATGTCTTTTATTTAAAGCATCTTATCCTAATAACTTCCCTCTCTGCATAAACATATAGTATTATTTAATAAGTTAAATGAAAAAAATAAAATATTACTGTCTTTAGTCTTTTATTACAATGTATGTTCCATTTAAAGGTCTAGAAAATAGCCAATACTTGGGTATTATTTTGACTTGAAAAGATGTTATGTACTAACAACATAAGAGTACAATATATGAATCCAATTGTTTAGCTGTAATATCAATAGTCAGTTTATACTGAAACATTGTCTGGTTTATAAAGAACAGAACAGAAATAAGCCACAATATGTGTGTATTTATCATGTTAAACTCAGTATCTCCAAAGAGACTTGCACATCTAAACAATAACATAGTCACTGAAGACAATAATATTTAAAGATTGCATTCATTTTGCCTAGCTCTCACCCTACTTGGCATATTGTACACATGCTATTACAGTGACAGAGGCTGACAGGCAGCTTTTAGGAGTTTACATCTTTCCTCCCTCCTCCATATCACTCCTTACCACCATAACTCTGCTAAGATTTCCACTTTAAATAAAATTATTAATTTAGTCTGGATCATTTACTATCATTTTATTTCCAGAGTTAAGATGATGATGAACTGAATCAGTAAAATTTAAAAATCTCTTTAACCTGGAACGTTAAAAATATCTTCTGACATTCAAAACAAAGATAGTAGTTCAGACCCTAAGTAGCAATTCTGTTTTCTGAATAATAAACACACCTGGGATAAGAGGTGACATTCAAGTCTGCCTAAAATTATCCTTTCTGCTTAGCTTTATTTGTTTGTACACTGGACAGGAGTCTGAGGCAACTGGCACTTACTTGTCTTTAAGTTTGGATTGTGATTCAGGGTTAGCCAACATTTTTATGTTCAGATAGAGAACAAACAAAGACTGACTCTAGCAAATGATTCAGGGTTAGGATAATTGATAAAAAGAACAAATATTTAGACAATCATCTCCATGGTAGGAGAACAGATTTAATTTTGACATTTTATCCAGTGTTCCCTAATAGAAAAAAATAGTAGCAAAAATGTAGCTACATTTCAAGGAAATAACTATAAAATTACAGTTTGGTCACCACAATAAAAAGCTCTAAACTGTTAGTTTGATGTTTTGAGATTGGGGTGTTTTAGCTAGTTAGTTAAATGTGTATGTTCATATATCCACAATTGTATGAATCACCTCTGGGACTAATGACCACAAATGGCTTACATGAAGGTAAAAGAAATTTATGGCATGAGTGTCAGCCTCAGTCACACTGTGCTGGGATGTGGATTTCAGAACTGCAGGGTAAGATAATAAGAGCAATCTTCTCACTGGGAGACTGTTAATAGCTCAAGTTACATCATTTGAAGTTGAGTAGAATGTGGAGTCCATTTTACTGATCTGTTTCATCATTAATTATTATTTCGTGGAAAAAAGAATTCAGATATGTCAGTAAAATCCCACTTCTATTCTCTAGAATATATTTATGGAGGCCTTGAATTTTTGTATTTCTTTTATGTTTAGGGTCCATTTAAACTGGAGAGTCTAAAAACATATTCATCTTTGATAATCCACACTCTGGTAGGTTTTTTTTTTTTTTTCTTAGCCTGAGGAAACTGCTTTTTCAAACTACTTAGTCTAAAACCTGCTTAAAGCCTAGATATTTTAACTCCAGAGTAAATATTCTGCAGGTAAGTAGGTTTAATGATCAAAAATCAGACAGCAACAATGCTTTTATTATGATTATATGTGATCTCACTGAGAGTAGTTCTGTTCATCAGTGACAGTAGTTCAGTTATTAGATACTGGAATACCTGTCCTCTGCAAACCAAGAGGCTACAAGTGAGAGCAGTCAGCACAGATTAACTAGAAAGCTTTCAGGGAGTCAGCAGAGGAAAAGCTGCATGTTCAGTAATATAACTTCCTGTGTCCTGGATAATATCATCAGAAAAAAATAATTCACAAGGCAGCAGAATAGGTTTAGAGATAAAACATAGATTTTTCTGAAGTTGTATTCTGAACTAAATTTCTAAGTCTGTCTTAATTGGGATTAAGCTTTCAGTGACTATGTCAAATTTCTTATGTACCTTTTTTTATTCAAACCCAACACTATAACATAAAATGTCTTTCATTCTACAATATATTCTTTTCATTCTATAAGTTGACTTCATTGTAGAAAAGTATTTACATGATATGTAAATTAGAAAAAAATTCAATAAATAATTTCAACTGAAAACTTAGTGGATTTTATTCTGTACTGTTATAAAGTTATTTTCTATCTCCCACTAAATGGGAATAAGAGATGTGAGTGATAAAAATATTTCTTTCTACATTTCCAGAATTTTAACAGTATCATGCTAATGTTGCTATTTACAAGAAGGTAATACAATTTCCCCAAATATCTGCTTTTACACCTTGGTACAATTTTTTAGCTTTTGGCTCTGTTTAAAGTACACTTTCTAAAAGGTGCTTCTGTCACTAGAGAGCAAAAGGTAGACCTAGTGATTAACCTTTCTCCATTCTTTCTGACTGAGGATGATTCTCTTTTCTTTCATTGTAATAGTTTTCTTGGGTACCAGCCATTACTTATGACCAAAGAATTATGTTCAGATGCCATATGGTGATATTGTTACAGGATGGCTCTGCATGAAAAAATAAAAATCAATGATAACAGCTTGGAGTTTCCTTTATGTGGTGTTACTGGAATTTTCTGCTATTTTCCTGTCTTTGTTTTTCTCATTTCTTTTCTTAGAGAAACAAAATATCTTCCTGTGACTTCTTGCAAACAAAATCCATGGAAAGCAAGCTCTATGTACCTATTCACATACACTGTTGGTTATAAAGTCTCACTAAGGGAGAAGAGGGATGCTAGCCATAGTTTAGTCTAAGCAGATGATTAAAAAACCTGCAGGAATATGTATGTTACTGTGACAAATAAAAAAAATTTGATCCTGTACTAAACTCTGTGGTTGCATTTGTGTCTTAATTCTAAGTGGTTCCTTGTCTTAGTGAACTGTCTTGTACTAATTTAACTGACCAAAGACCAAAGTATCAGAAATAAGTTAGAACAGCAGTACAACACACTGGATCTTAAAGCCATAGAAGTTTAAAATAAATAGCTTTCCCAGAGCTCAACATTTTTTTTATAACAATAGTGTGTGTAGATTTACACAGATGGTACCATGAATAAATGGTTTCCATATTATTTTATTAAATAAAAAAACCCTACTTCTATGAAATAGTATCTCCCATCAAGTATTAATGCATATGAATAAGATCCCACTGAGCCTTCTCTTATCTAGGCTGAGCTATTCCACCTCATCAGCATCCCCTCATATGAAAGGTGCTCCAGACCCTCAACCATCTTCACATGCTGCACTTGCTCTCCACCGTGTCCATATCCCTATTATGGATATAATCCAATCTAATGCCTGTTATACTGTGGAACCTAAAACTGTATCATGTCCCTGCTGTCTACATTCCTATTGATGCAGCCAATGAGACTGTTTATCTTGGCAGTGTGGGATGTTGCTGGATCCTGGTCAGCTTGCTATCCAACAGGATCATCGGGTCCCCTCTGTACAGCCAATTTCCAGCCAGTTAGGCTCCAGGGTGAACTTGGTACAAGGCTTGGTACAATCCCTTCATGAGGTTCGTATCCATCCAATTCTCTATTTTGTTGAGTTTTGTCTGAATAGGGACATATCCATCTGTTGTATCAACTACTCCTATCACATTTATATAATCTCTGAACTTTGCTCTCCTGATCCATTTTTGAGCCCTGGGGTGAACCACTGGTGACTGGGCTTCAGCTGGGAATTGTGCCCAGTTTTTCAGTTCACATCACTCCTATTTATATAATCCAATTTATTTATATCACTTAGCCCAACCAACTTATTACCTTACACAGTAATTAACACAAGATTCTTAGTAAATATAACAAACTGTTTGGGTATCCCAGGAAGTTATCTGTGAAGACATAATATGAAAGAATCTGATACTATTAGAGAGTAAGTATCTGAGGACTAGAAAGGAATTGTAAGGGAATAAAAAAACTTTAGAATTAGAAGTCTTTCTGAATTACAGAAAGAAATTTTAAGAAAAAAGACTGTTTAAAACGGTATAAAATCATAGACCCAAATTGCAGTGGTAAAAGAAGAGAGTTATATAATTGATAAATTGCAAATGTCAAGTATAAGGAACATAAGGCCCAAAAACTAATTGGGCACTGTTAGGTTAGCAAAATATTATGCTGATTTTTTTTCTTATATAGTCACACCTCTCTTCCTTTAAGAAACTTTTTTTCCAGGAGTTCCAAGAAAAGTGCTACTGTACTCTGTAAATCACACCTGCATGATAGATTTGTCACTAGTTATCCTACAAATGCAGAGAGAAATTCTTAACTGAATACCCAGGGTGTGATTTTGTGCATATTTTTTCTTCTCTCAGACAGAAAAGCCCCTAAACTGAATTCAAAACTGAAAGAAATTTGAAGATGGTTCATGCATATTTGAGATTCCAAGCCTAAAATAATAGAATAAAAATAAATTTGAAGATATAAACATCAGTAATCCTGAGCAGCAGGGGAATGAGTAAATTTTTTAGGTGTGCATTTCTAAAGGAATGTAAGCAATATGATAAGATTGATGTAACGACTTCATTTCAGTTTAAATAATACTATTGCTGACTATGACCTTACTGGTCAATGATAGGGAAAGAGATACTGTGGTGTGATCATACCATGGTTGAAATAGAGCTCCAAATTGTAAAGTTTTGAGTATCAGGGAATCACAGAATAATCTGAGTAAGAAGGGACCCATCAATTTTAAATGTTGTCAATACATGAATTATCAGTGAGCTGAACAGCTCTCCAGACCCCTCTAGCTACATTGACCAGGTGCCCACTGATTACACTGACAGCTTAGAATTTCCAGGTTTTTACTCCACATATGATCCATGCACACAAATACAATACAGTAAATATGTGTCAGCTGGGATCGGGAGTTAAATGGCCAGTGGAAGAATGGCTGAAAGAACTCTGAGACTACTGTGGTGTCATAACAGCTGGGTTGCACAGTTAAAAGAAAACAAAAAAGAAAAACCCCAGAAGTCTTGCTAATTTTGTGAGATCAATCATTTGCTTGATTCCCTTCTACCAAGAGTTGGTTTATTTGTTTTATTTAAAGAAATGTTTTGTTTTTCTGACAGATGCATGGATAGAGTCTGCAAATGCAGCTCTGTCTTCAGCAGTTGAACAGGTTTTTGAGCCATCCAGCATCAGGCTGATGTAAACTGACAGTACTTACACTCAGGTGTCATTGTCTAACATGCCTCTTGACAAAAAAATATGGCTTGACAGACCTTATTTTTCTGTTTCACCTCTCCATGCAGTGTTCCTTCACTTCACAGGAATTGTTAAAGGACTATTTTTTTAGTTTGAAAAAAAGTTCATTAAATAATCCAGTGTGCCCACAGATCCTCATGATTTCTACACATAGACTCATCTGTTGTCCACAGATGCTTGTGTAACTTTCTCTATAAGGCTCTTCCCTATACTCTAGCTTTGAAAAAATATGGGAACTCTTTTTGTTTTTTTGTGTAATACATTTACTACATGATGGAAAGAAGGGTTCAGAAACAGACGATTAACTGATAATTCTGGCAAATTGAGAATTCAATATATGACTGAAAAACTTCAAATAACTTCACTGTCAATAAATATAAAGCAGAAGCGTTCCAAAATTTTATTTCTATTAAGAGTCAGAAATTATATGTAAGGCTTGAATAGTTCATAAGTATGTTTTGCTTTTACTATTTAATTTCAGATTTATGAATTCAAACTGTATGTGCTATATCAACAGTTGATCAACAGTAACAAACACTGGATACGAGGCCCCTGATATTATACAAAGTAACTCATTCTGCTGCTTTTGGTGGACAAATTTGGAACCTAAAAATGATTAAGGAAGTATTTTATATACTGGCCATGAAGTGCACAGCAGTAAAAGAGCATAGTTTTTACAATGCAGAAGAGGAGACAGTTTAATAGAAGAATGGTTCCCTGGGTAGAGCACGAATTTGCTGTTTGGGTGGTCAGTTTTAAAATCTGTAGTTTTTTTTTTTATTTAATACATTGCATAAAATTGTCCTGAACTGGGGAAAAAATTAAAAATAAATAAAAAAGGAAAAAATTGGTTTGTATTGATATAAAATCAGTAAGAAAATCTACAGTTGAACATATGGAGGTGATGTAAAGCCATCAAAGGAGGCATGAGACAGAACTAAAATACTACAAAATAACCCCATTAATCCCTAAGGTCCTTCTATTCTCTGAGCATGCAGAGCATAATAAAAAGAGCAACATAACCTATGTGCACTTCAGATGTTAAAGGCACATGAGACACAGGTTGTGGCCAGTCAGTGACGAAGGGCAGAAATGGACTGCATTCATGCAATAGATGACAATAATGTGACAAGAACTAGTGGAGAGGTAGAAAGACCTGAACTGTCAGTGGCAATAACTGCGCAGAGCTGAAATTCCTAAATATTTTGTGACATGTTAACAAAACATAACAAAGTATACCAGACAAATACACACTACCAGTGACCATCAGAGACTTAATAGTTGAGACAGTAACAGAATGGCTCAGGGATGCTGGTTTTGCTCACAGCAAATCTAGCCAAAGCAGAGATCTGTGACACCTTGAGCCACAGCTGTCAGTGAAAATGCTATGACATCAATTTCATGTTCCCCTGTACAGCTACTTAACAATATAAATTATATAAATTCCAAATATTAAGTACATTATGTGCAGTGATGACAGAATGGCATAAAAAAAGATGGAGCCAGATTTGACAGTAGGTCAAGAGACATAAAAGAAACATAAATTCTGATTAAAATAGGGGAAAAGTTACTATGAACATCATCAAAAACTAGAACAAGTTACCCAGGGAATTTGTTCTATGTCTATCCTTGGAAGTAATCAAGACTTGACTGGACAAAACCTCAGCCAATTGAGTCTATTTTGAGCAGGATTTGAAGTAAATATTCTCTGGATATCCCTCCCAAAAGAAATTGTTCTATGGTTCTAATATGAAATATTCCAGATTTCTCTATGATAAGTGCTCTTGTGGCTGTGATAATCAAAGCACTTAAAAACCAAATTTTGTAGAAACACATAACATCTCTTGGCAGGAGAGGGAATTATACAAGCTTTGGAGAACGCAAAATTTCTTAAAATTTGAGTTAATACACATTTTGGATGATTCCTAGGTATTATATTTAGTTTTAGTGATTAGGTATTGATATGTCCATAACTCCTTATTGCTCAATGGTACATCACCAAGGTGGTGAATTAAGCAAATTTCAGAATTTGTGGAAGTGAAAGAATTTTATGACACAAATTCAATGTTTTTCTTCTCAGGTCTTGTTCTTCAGGATAGACAATGCTCATAAAAGGGAATGCATTATATATTTGGTTCAGAATTTACATACCAAATCCATTTGGCTTTACCAGTGTTGTCTCTTTCTGTCTTTGTCCCTCCATTTTAACTAAAAAAATCAGGAGTTGCCTGTAGAAGATAAAACACTATATAGATAAAAAAATTAGGGATGAATTGAAAGTAACTAGAAAGATACAGGCAATCAATAGATTTTTTTTTTTTTTCAAATAAGAGTCCTAAGACTTTCTTCCTTTTTATACTAGTGAAGAGGAATGTAGAAAGCAGAACAGAGTTCCAACAGTGATTATTAAAATAAAAACATTTCACAAAAAGATGCACTTTACTTTGATTACTGTGAAGGAATAGTAATTTTCCTGCCTTCTTTTTTGTGACCTTCGTATTCATGTTAGATGCCATCCTCACAAGGCTGGATAAATCTTTCAGATCCAAAACATACATTGCTTACAATTTATGTTCACTTTCTCCTTTTGTGATTCTCCATTGCTATTAAAATTGTTTTCCTGTAGATTCAGCTATTTCAATTAGCTTGTTGTTCCAAAGGTTCTTCACCATGCATTTTTCAACATTTTTATGAATGCAGTACATATTTTTCCTTTTAAATTCAGTTTCTTATTTTATCTTTTACGATACATTAAACCTTTCTAGTAATATATATTAAAACATACTTAATTTTTCCTCTATTATGATGAGATGCTGACATCAACCACAATTATATGAAAATTTCTGCAAGCCTAAAAATTAAAGAATTTTAATTTTTATTCAGCTTTAATTTTAATTTTTATTCAGATTTTTATTTTATTCAGATTTAAAATCTGAATCTGTCCTAAAAAATGTGCATATCATGATTTGTACTTCATGTTCATCAATCCAGAACTGAAGGAGTTGGATATTTTAAGTATATTTATGTGAAAACATATATTGGCTAAAAGCCAACAAACCCTTTTTTTATAACTAATGGTGTCCATCTGGTGCAAATGATCCAAATAGTAAAAACTAATATGAAAAATTGTAAGTCTCAGTCCCACTCTCCCCATTAACATGGAAATAAGACCATGCTGTAATTATGAAATTAATATGGTTTTGGGATATAGTTGGTTAAAGACTGATGAATGTCTGATGAACCCTAAACTGAAATATTGCACATGGAATAGTACAGCACAGGTGTTTCTTTCTTTGAAATTCTATTTGCTTGAATAAGAAACAAATAATATTTATGAATTTTAAATTGTCTAGAAAAAAAAAAAAAGGTACAGTATCTCCTTCTGTGTATTCATTTATGATAGATCACCTTAAAGCAGTCCAGTTCTTCTTGATCTTTAAAAATGCTTTTTGTTTAATTATTTTTTTAATATTTACAAGACCTAAAAGAACACTTCAGAAGGATTTGTTATCATTAAAATTTTTATTGCCAATGATCACTCTCATTTCTTTTCCTATTACAATATTCTCTTTAACCTCTTAAAAGGATAAAAAGTAGACATCCACAGCAAGATTTAGTGATGGATTAGGCATAAAAAGGACATAATAAGTCCTTTAGCATGTATCTTCACATATGGTCTGAGTTCAGATTATGAAAAATTTTATTTATTCTGAAAAAAATTACCCTAAAAATCATTTTTTAAAAAGATAATTGTTTTGTTTGGGTTTTTTTTTTGGTTCATAGAATGCATAAGTAATCCAGATTTTTCTCTACTGTCTTATCAGAATATTGCTTCCAATAGTGTCGTAGTTGAATATGTAGCTAGCTTTATCGATACATGAATGGTCCTCACTTCTGTTACCTTTGCAAGACAAGATAATTTCACTATTATATGAAAAATAAAAATAAAATTATGTTAAGATTTATAAATTAGCAACTAAAATTAGAAAATACTTATTACACTCTTCAACTCAATGAATGGATATCAGTCAATTATGTATCAGCAAATTGCTGACGCTACGGAACTTCTTACCAAATGTCAAGCTCCATGTCGCAATAATTGAGATTCTAGATTTCCTTCATTAAATAATTCTATTTACAGAAATTAACATAATTGCTATAATTATTTGTGGAGTAATCACATAAAAGGGAAAAAGCCCCCACAACTCCCAAAATTTTGGATCATTTCTGATATCCAAAGAAAGATTTCTAACTGAAATAAAACATTAGCCACAAAAAAACTGAAAGAAAACATTAGCCACAGGCAGCAAATCAAGTTAATTATATGTAGCATCCCATGAACTCTCCTGCCTCAGCCCTGGCAACAGCAGTAACTACTCACAATAGGGTCGGTCCTCCTGGGGGGAAAAACAGACTCCCAAACAGACTTCTGTGTCAACTTCCTCTGCCCTTAGCTCCGCCCTTAGGTCCGCTCCCCTCCCCCCCCTCTGTTTAAGCTGCCTTCTCCGTGTGTTTGGCCTCTTTTCTTTGCTGGGTCCCCTTCAGCCACATGTGAGATAATTTGCTGGAATAAAACCTTGCAAAAAGAGCCTTTCTTGCCTCTGTCGCTGAGCCAGCTGCAGTGAGTGTTGAGTGAGGGTCTGACTGCATTGGCTGAAGATTAACTCAACTTGCTTTTCTACAGGAGAGGCTTGGTGGGAGCAGATAACAGGCCGCAGCACCTATTACTCCATCACCCACATCCTTCAATTCCTCAGTTTATAAATTGGTCAACACGAGGGGATTCTTGGTAATATGACTTAATGGTTTACGAAACTAAAATGAGCATTATTAAGCTGAATTAACAGTAACAGAAAAGCATTTGAGACTTAATTGCAGAAAATTCATTTTTCTGTATTCAGAAAATATTCATTTTTGATTAGTGCGTTCATTCTCCTTTGGCTTTTGATCTTCTCACCAGAAGAGGTGCTGTTCTTGGTCTTCTCTTTCATGAGGGGCACAGTCCTTAGTGTTTGATCTTGGCTTTAGTACTGGTGTAATAGGTTTTTCTCTGTTGGATTCTGATGATGATGACTGTGAAGCAAAGAAGGGTGAAAGCAGCAGTGGGACAGCTTGCAGCACATGGCGGGGCTTGGCCCTCTCAGGGTTCACCAGCCCCACCTCACCTCACGCAGGCCGGGGGTGGAACCAGCTGCAGCCATGTGGCAGGAAGGGAGAAGGTAGGTGAGGGGGAAGGGCAGGCACAGGACTGGAAAAGAAGGATGCAGCAGGAAACAGGAGAGCTTGAAACCGTGTGGTTGCGCCATTCTGAGAAGGAGTGCCCACGGTGTGGCCAGTGCCTTCCCAGGCAGGGAACAGGGGATATGGAAAGAGACAGCGGCGAAAGAGGACACAGGGCAGTGAGAGGATGGTATCACTCCCGCATCAGATCTGTACAGTTTCTGACCTTGTCCTCTTTCAGGGAAAGGGGGGATGGGGTTGCAGAGGGGCAGAAAGTGATGGAGAAGAACTCCGAGCCATCCTGGCAGTTTTCACTCCTTGCCGCACTGTTAGGAACAAAGGGTAAGGAAAGGCAAAAGCAGCTTCACAGAAACTGAAAAACGTGGGGTTCACAGGAGAGGGACCAGAGATCTAGGGCATCGACATGCTGCATGCAATCGTTCATAACCATTCATAAGTACCCTCCAGGGCTTTACCATCCATAAGCTGCAGCAGATGTGTCGGGAAAGTTGACAAGAGTCCATTTAATGGACAGTGATGTTTTGGTTAAGCCTGTGCTTTTGTGTGGAATGATAGTAAAGCACAGAGATCTCAACAGTGTTGCTTTCAGATAAGGTATCAAAATATTCACTTAGAAAGTGTAACTCATCTGATCTATGTACTTTTCAGGTTTAAGAGATTTTCCCCTATAACCCAAAACACCTATAACTCCGTAACTACAGTAAATTATAGGTGATGGTGTACCCCAAGACTACCTCCTAATCATATTTTTTTTAATCTGGTTTACTGAGGATCCAACTATAAAGATGTCAAGGGAGGAACGTGTCATGGAACTTTGGCTTCTACTCCAAAGACTCTGGAATGACGTTGCACTATGGTCTGGGAAAGAGATCTTCTCCCCCTATAGAGTGTTCAATTCCTAGCCTTTTATCTCTTAAGTAGACTGCTTTTTCTCTTATGGTGCAAAAGTTCCCTAAACAGTCTATAAAGAGAGAGAAATATTACATCCTGCCAATGAAGGATAGTAGATTTCTCCTTCACTTTAAGGAAAAATTAAGACGAAATATGAAAACATCATAAATTTACATACGAAGAGTGAAAACTCACAGAATCATGGACCAATTGGGGATGGAAGGCACCTCTTGAGGTTGCCTAGTTGTGCTGGTTTTGGCTGGGGTAAAATTAATTGCCTTCCCAGTGTCTCGTATATGGCTGTGTTTTGGATTTGTGCTGAGCACAGGGCTGATAATATAGAGATGCTTTTGTTATTTCTAAGCAGGGCTTACACAGAGCCAAGGTCTTTTCTGCTTTTCATACTACCTTACTGGCAAGGAAATTGGGAGTGCACAGGAGTTTGGGAGGAAACACAGACAGAACAAGTGACCCAAACTGACCAAAGGGATATTCCAGAACATATGGCATCATGCTCAATATATAAAGATGGGGAAAAAAAAAAGGAAGAAGGGGGAGTGATATAATTTGTCTTACAAAGTCATCATTACATGTGATGGGGGCCTGCTTTCCTGGAATTAGCTGAACACCTGCCTGCCCATGGGAAGCAGTGAATTAATTATTTGTTTTTCTTTACTTGTGTGCAGTTTCTATTACCTGTCTTTATCTCAACCCATGAGTTTTCTACCTTTTATACTACTAATTCTCTCCCTGATCCTGCTGGTGAGGGAATGAATGGGCAGCTGGGTGGCACTTTGGTGCTAGCTGAGGTGAATCAATGACACCAATCCAAAATCCCTGTTTACTAGAGTTGCTTATTCGTGGTACTTTGCAGTCACATTTCCAGTATCTTGTCAGATGGAAGCTCCACAATTTCTCCAGGAAACCTGTTCTAGTATGCAACTACTTGCACACTCAAAAATGCACACTCAAAAAAGTGTTTCCTCGTGTCCATCTGAAAATTCATGTGTTTTAATTTGGGCCCATTGCCTCTTGTCCTGTAAATGGACATCACTGAAAAGAGTGTGTCTGACTTCTTTATTCTTTTTCTATCAAGTATTAATGCATATGAAAAAGATGTCACTGACACTTCTCTTCTCTAAGCTGAGTTCTATCTCATTTAGCATCTCTTCCTATGAAAGATGCTCCAGAAACTTAATCATATCCCTTTGAGTAACCATGACCTTTTCTGGACATGGTCATAATTCAATGTGTCCATGTCCTTCTCGTACAGTGGAACCTAAATTTAAACCTAGTACTCCCGATAAGGCCTCTTCAGGAAAGAGAAAAGAGCAAGGATCACCTCCCTGCTGGCAACAATCCTCTTAATGAAGCCCAGGAGGCTGCTGATCTTTGTGGCAGCAAGGGCGTGTTCCTGGATGCTGGTCAACATACAGTCCACAAGGAGTTCCATATCCTTGTATCAGTGTAAAGCTGCTTTTTAACTGATATATTACTCATCATGAGTTAGTGCATGGGATTATTTCTGTCACTATGAAAATCTTCCTCTTCTCTGGTTAATTTTGTGGGATTCCTGTCTACATAGTTCTCCACCTTGATGAGCTCCCTCTGAATTGCATCCCACAAATTTGGTGAATCAATGACTCCTCCAAGGTTTCTTCCATCTGTAAGCATGGCAATATGACCCTAGCTGAGCGACAGGTGCCCACTAAGGTGCTCTATCATTCCCCCTGCTCAGCAGGACAAGGGAGAAAAATATGACAAAAAGCTCACGGGTTGAGATAAAGAGATCACACTCTGATTACAGTCATGGGCAAAGTTGACTTGACCTGGGGAAAATAATTTAATTTACTGTCAATCAAACACAGAAACATTAATTAGATATTAGAAGAAATCTAAAAACACCTTCTCCCTACCCCTGTCAGACTCAACACCAGTCCTGACTTCCTTGCAGATTAGTTAATAAAGCTTTGTCTCTCTTGTTCCTTCATTTATTTAGCTGTTTTTTCATTGGAACAATAATTAAAAATGTGTTCAATATGAAACTAGAAACTAAAATCATGCTCTTTTTTCCTTGTTTCTTCATATGCATTCTGACAGACAAGCTTTCATTCTCTGCTCTGTTCTTACTTAACCCTTCAAATTCTACTGTCTTGAACCATTTTCCATAAAGTTAATGTGGTGTAAATATCTTAGTTATCTTTCTGAAGACAATAAATATAAGCAGTGAAAAAAGAAAGAAGCCCAAATCTAACACTGAAGAGAAAATGTCAAGTTATACATACAGGAAAGATGATAGATGATGACTTGATAATGGTCTTTGTAAAATTCTCTCTCTGAAAAAAAATATAGATAAGGAACTCAGTCATCTTGCATATAAAATTTGACCATTAATTTTGAGAAGAAAAACATTCCTAAACACAATATGAATTTTGTTAGTGTTTTCAGAAGAAAAAGAAAAATAAATGAATAGTTCAGTCTGATCAGGGAGCACCAAATATCTGAAGCCAAATGACAAACCAATAAAAATTTTTAAAGCAAAAAATTAATTAAGTAATTATTCCCTTGGTCTTATTTATTTGTTTTCAGACTTATAGTTCTCTGTACAGACACTGCACCATATGCTGCTGAGGGTAATATTCTAAGATAAAGAAAAGAGATAAGCTGTAGTTTTGAGAATTCATGTCAGTAGCTATTAAAACCTAACAGCAAGAAATTATGCCTTTTACTAAATGATCATGTGAGTTGCTGAAGCATGATACTTTGTTTAAATGATTCAGTGGGATATGCAGTGTTGAGAAAACCAAAATTTAAATCAGCCTCAGCCTCTTGGACCATCAGTACCAGTTCTGGTGACAAAGCCTTGATTCAGTGAAGCAGTTCACTAGGTTAATCCAGTTTTACCTAGACATATCTCCCACTACCTGTGGAATCAAAATTTTAATACTCTTTTGAGAAAAAAAAAATGGAGGAAAACCAACAAAGGGCATGTAATTTCGTTTAAACAAAATGTGGATTCACTTGTTCTTTAACTATAAACTGATTACTTATAAGGGGCTAAGGGGCTAGTCAACATTTATTTGTGAGTGATAATTTATTGTGTCCCTAGAGAACACTCAGTGAAAAGAGAAAGGTTACAGAAGTAGCATTGAGGCCTGCCTAAGACTACGTTGATTTAGTAAAAAAAAAAGTAAAAAAAAAAAAAAAAAAAAAAAAAAGTAGAAATACAAACCACAGGAAGGAAGCTACTAAGCTGTGTAATTTGATTAGGTAAAAAGAGTATTAAATGTGAAAATCCTAAACTATTTAGCTTTGCTCTTCTGCATATAAATTAGAGATTAGGTGGGAGCAATATGAGCAGTTCCTTTGTAATACATAGGTCTAATTACAATAAATTTAGAAAAGTCTAAGTGTGTAATATGCACAAAGTAGATTAAAAGGGCATGGGAATTATAAAATGTCTAGGCTTCTTTAAAGCGTCTGATGTGACAGATAAAGTTACTTTTTTTCTTTTTTTATTTTCCTATGGGAAACCTATGAATATGTTTAGAGTTTATCCTTTCTTACTTTTATAAAAAGTGTATGAAGTTTAATTACCAAGACAAGCTGAAAATGTAAAATAAATAAAGGAATAGGAAAAGGGCAAAGACTAAAGTAAAATGCACGCAGTAATGTAAATGGAGATATTTGCCTTAGTAGCCAAACAAAGTAAAAAAAGAAATCTAACATCACATTTTACTGCTAGTACTGCCTGATGTCAATGTAAAGAAAACTGTGGAGTCTTGTTCCTTCCCACAGCAACATGGGAAGAAGAAGGCAACTTTCATCACTGCAGCCCATTTCTTGGCTTCTGTTTGTACACAGGCTCAGTGGTCCTCCCAGTTTTCCATGTAACCATCACAGTTTGCAACTGAACAGGAATTGGTGGCTTCAAAGACAATGACAAGATCTTTCCTCCAAGTGTGCTAATGTGCAATCTGATTACCTTCTTTCTCTTTATATCTGCACAATATAAATTATTATCCTGCTCGAAGTGAACATATTCACGGAAGTTAACAAAATTGCAAAAGTGGAAGTGATGCTCAGGATCTGGAACATATTCAGGACCAAATTTGGAGCAGATCTTGACTGAATCTCTAATATATAAGAAAGAACTGTTGAGCTGAATGACTTGCATGAACATGAATTCAAGGGCATAATAGCTATATTATATATGTATTATGCAGCAACTGTATCTACTATTGTTAAATTTAATAATCACAGCAACACTTGGGGATGATAAATTTCAGTCTGTAAAATTCTGAAAAAAATTATGGTAAATATTAACAGAGGGAGGAAACAGTAGAGAAGACCCTTGCAACTTGCTTGGTCATATTTAGCCCCTGAAAATTCTGATTAATAAATATGAAAAAAGTATAAACCTATTTTACAAAACTGAATAATACCATTTAAGAAAATAAGTGATGTACAATATATAGGACCTGATGTAATAAGGAAAATAATATGGAACAGATGAATCTGCTTCTTGTGGTCATTTAAAGTGAAATGCAAAACTATAAGAAATGTTTCACGAATCATGAGTTGAGTAAAGGAGGCAACAGTCTCTTTAATGTGCTATAAGGACAATTTACTGATAAAAGAACTAGACAATTTCCAAGACCACTGACTTATTCACTGGAACATTGTGTACTTCAGGTTAAAAGGGATCTCTGGAAGACTCTCGCCCAACCTCTGCTTTAAGCAACGTCAGCTGGGAAGTCACACTAGTTACTAGGGCTTCATTTATCTGGGTCTTGAAGACATCTGAGCATAGAAACAGTATATATCTCAGGATATGGGCCACGACATAATGTTTCCTGAGAGAGGAAGAAACCATGCAGGGACAATTTGCATGAGGCTAAAGAAAGTTATAAAAAATGTGTGTATCTGAAGACATTGAACGTTAATGTTGCAAAGATTCATCAAGGCCACTGAAGCAGAGATTTAGAGTAGACACAAAATCAAACTTATTACTTTTTTCTTAGATACAAAAACTAATTTTAGAAATATGGAAGCAAATCCATTGAATCTAGAGAAATGCTAGCAAGAAACAGACCTTTGAAAATGTCTTTTAATCAACAACAAGGAAAATATTATTAAGAAATAAATTCAAACTTCTAAAACTTGACATTTAATTTCAAGAGAAAATAATGTCCACTATTACTATAATGTATTTGGGCAACATTTATAGCTACTTTTTTATTAAAAACAAAGAAAAAAGGTAAGGATTATTTTTCAAATAGTCCGCATTTCTGAACTTAAAATAGAAATAAATTAATAGCTAAAGTTACACATATGATAACATGAAAAATGAGGAAATATTCCTGAGAAGAAGTTACACATGAAAATTCATGCAGTCATTTTTAGCTATTCATAAGAAAAACTTAGAAGGTTAAAAACCTTGAATATAAGCCAAGCATACCTAATAATGATACTGGCAAGTAGTTGATTTTGTAAATCTGTTAAAATAACAGTAATGTCATGTGTCAAATGCCGGTTAAAGACTAGATCCAGACAAGTATGTAAATTATTATTTAGGACTTAGGTGGAACTGAATTTTCTCAGAAAAATGAGGTGAAAAAATCCCTCTTCATTACTAGACATGGAGAAAACAGAACTCAGGGACATGGTTCTTACCCACAGACATATCATACAGTTTGATGGCCTAGGATTGTATAGAACCAGAAAGGTAGGACCCAGCATTCATAAGACACTGGCACTTCAGCGCAGCAGTACAGCATCCCACACTAAAGTATCTAATACCATTTGAGATGTCATTCACTTGCTACTTCAAAAGTGTGATCACCCCCTGAGGTCTCTTATTAAATATGCAGACCCTTTGAAGATGTCTCAGAAACTGTGAGCTACATTTCATACAGAAGTACTTGGTAACTATGTATAGACAACTATATGGATCCCTGAGGAATATGGAGACCCATTTGTCTCAACAAAGGTCTGTATCTTTCTTAGAGACATATTATATACTCCTCTGACTAATGCCTGGCCTTTTACATTAAATCCCTGAATGTTGTTGGTTTTAGAAGGAATGATCCAATCTAGGGTGCTTAGCAATCACTATATTTAGGATTCAAAACCAACCCCTGTATTTAGGATTCAAAGACTTTTCAGGTTTTTTACAGGGTTTTTTGTTGTTGTTGTTTTTTTTTTTGTTTTTTTTTTTTTTTTTAATCAGGACATCAGGCGTCTCTCAAATGTCAATCATAGTTATTTAATATAACAACCTAAATATTTGATTAAAGAACTGGCTAAGTAAAAGATGCTGTCTACTCATCTTGGTGCAGATGTGCCTCTGTGTGCACCATGAATGCTCCAAACTTAAAAAGGCTAATTACTAAATAATTAATGATCAGAGAATTCACACTGATGTAAAGAGCTTATTCATATTTCAGGATTCATAGGTGTTTTTTGTTAGTTTGGAATTTTTTTAAATCAACGGACTACTTAAGGCAGTCTGGAAATAATGCTAGAAATAGCAGACAGAAGTGCAGTCTAAAATCAAGAAGAGTTTGAGCCTTGGGGATTCTATCTAAATGTTATTTAATGATTTCTGTTTTTACAGAGTATTCAGAGTACTGATTTCTACTAGATTCAAACCTTAAATTGATTTTGTAGGAGAAAGAATAAACCACTGAGTAAAAAAATAATTTACCTAATTAAGTATTGCTGAATATTAGGTTATTTCTGGCACTCACTTGTTACTGCACATTTCTTAGCACAAATTTCCCAGCTGCTAACTTTATGTCATTTCTCCACCAGTAAGATAGAGAATAGAGTCTGCTAATCAAGTGTGGTAGAAAGGTTTCCATTAACTGGATTATATAGGCCAAAGATGTAGACTGCATATCTTATAATTAATAAATATAAAGGAATTCTTACCCCTTTTAGAAGTTATCCATGGTAAAAAAAAAAAAACTCAGGGTTTTAATTGTATGACATACCATAAAATAAATTAAAACTGCTGCACAGTTTCTAGAACAACAGAACCAAATTAATGCAATTTGCATGATCATTGAAAAAATTATTAAAGCTATGAATTAATTACTAGAAAAATAAAGAGAAAATGAAAAGTAGGGGGCATAGTAAGAAAAGTTAAAAAATATAATGGAAAGACACAGAGTAAAATAGAACTCATTATACAGAACACATATTTAAAGGACTCGGAACTTTTCATCCTATGAATCCAGTCAAGGAATTTGTGGTGAGTGCCCAAGTATCATATCTTTATTTTTGGAATGACAAGGAAAGAAATTAACAAAATAAAATTGTACAGTATCTTAAAATTCAGAGATTGAAATTAGTGAAATATTTATTTATTATACCCTGGTGAATAAAAAGGCAAAAATCTTATGATCTTTTCACACAAGCAAGTCACAATATGTTGAGTAATTGACATATGAAAGAATACCTTTATTTAACACTAAAATCAATTTCTTCCAATTTCTTCTGAAATATCTTCCTTACAATTTAAGACTGCATTTAATTTGGCAAGTATTTATAAAACACAGGAAATTATAGGAACATATAGACCTAATCTGGAAATTGCTCTTATTTTTGTTTGTGTCTGGTAAGAAGATGAGTCCAGTGTCAGCACTTTACAAATCATGTTGATTACTTTCGTGGGAAGTGCTGTGAGATTTTTAATGACTGTGGCTGATTAGAGCTTGAAATGACAGATCATGAAAAGAGCAGAGTCTTTAAATGAGGCAGTTAGCATTTTGAGTCAGGGAAAAAAAAAACAGAGAAAAACATTCACATATTTTACTGAATCTAACTTAGCTTAGCTATGAAGTGAATGTATTGGGAGAATAGGAATCTGCTACATGATTCTGGTACATTTTCCTACAATATATCCTAAGCTATTTTTCACATATATTGCCATATATTGTCTTTTAAAACTAAAAAAAAAAAAAAAAATTGAATTTGTACATCCCATTTTATGATTTGCTCATAGTGCTCAGATATCACAGGGGGAAAAAAGGACACTGATCAATATGTGGTTAACTCACCCATATTTTTCTCCGTATATGCTTAATTTCCAGAAAGGATTACTAGATTCTTTTGAGTAGTGAGTACACACTATAAATTATATTATTGGTCAGGAATCCAGCCTACACTGTCTCTTTGATCTTGGTTGTCAATATAACTACTTGTAAAGCAACCACTAGGAATATTTAGAAAATACTTAAAATGAGAAAAAAATATTTATGAGCTTTTCTGTTAAAATACCTTTTTCTTTTAATCAAATAGACAAAACTAATCCCCTAAAAATAGCAAAAACTTTGAAAACAGGTGTTTCTTAGAGAAATTGTTGTAAAGATTGATCTCTTCTCAGAATGGGTAAATAGGAAAACTGAGATCAATCTTAGGAAACAACCAAAAAATAAACTCCTTCTTTTATTAATTTTGGTATTGAGGCACTCCATCTACTTGATGTGGCTCTGCTGCCACTGCCAGGCCAACTGTCTCTGTCCTAAGGATGTGTAATACTTTGATGACTACATTGACAGTTTACAAGGTATGCTCAGACTGTGCCTATAACTCAAGCTGGAATGAATGCTATCAACATTACCATCCAGCAAAATCAAGAGTGATCATCTAAAAAAAATACAGTTTTTAACACAATGCTTCTCTTTTGGAAAGGTACTTGACTGAAACCTGGGAAGAAGTACCACACAGGAAAATATGCTTCAAACACACCATTGTTCTGCTGCTTCATATGGCCTGCTTGGTGATCCAGGATTTAGTATGTTGCTTATGTCAATACTAGCTTTATAAGGTGTTTACTAGCATTTTATGTCCAGATTTCCTTTTGGAACTCCATTTTTATAGCCAAACAACATAACAGCACCATGCTCAGAATAACCCTTGTGGGTCACTGTCCATCAATGGTAGAACTACGTTCCATAGCAAATCTAACAATTTTTTCTAAAAGAAGCTCAATTCTTCTCATTACCAATTCCATTCTTTGGAGCCGGATAACAAAGTATTATCTTGGGAAAGAGATATTCAACAAATGTCAAAAATGTTTGTCCATGGTGCATGTTTGAATCTCGTAATTAAAGGAAAATCATATGGCAATTAAATGGTTCTTTTCCTTTTATGGTAAAACATTTGTTCTCCTACTTGACTTATGGCTAACTGACTAGTAATCGATCTGATGATGAAATAGTAATAATTTACACGTACACTAGCAATACTTACACTTTTATAGCAAAATATGTGACAGGTGTAGAGTACATATCTGGCATAATAAAGGCTTGCCATCTGTTGGTATAGATTTTGGAATACACTGCTATTTTCACCAAGTGATTAAAAAAAAAACATGAAAGGGAAATACTTTTATTAACTGCAATAGGATTTTTACTTTTTTTTCCTTTAAAATTTATCATCAATAACCATTTTACTTGCATAACTACAACATGCATTTTACATTTACAGTGATTTTAACTAAATACTCAATAACTCATAAAACTGGTTGATCTAGAAGCAGAAAATTTAAATAATCTCTTATGATCTATTACTACTCCATAGGACTCCAAAACAAACTAACCTGAGAAACAATAATACATCAATAAATATTTATACAGGAAAATTCATAACAGCAGAAATCCTGTAACCTTAGTTCCATGTTGACTCTTTTCTCTTTGACTGCTGAAAATATTGAGAGAAATGGCTTCTGTGAGATCAGTGGTGTGACTGTTGTCTACTCAGGATAAGAATGGTAAACATTAAGAAGGATTAGGAACAACAAACAAAAAATTCTTTCAACTTTAACATAATCAGCTTTCGCTAAACATTTATCGCATGTTCAGTGCACATGGACCAGAGTGGGGAGCTCTCTTCTGGGAAACATCAATGCACACAACCCTTAATCTGCCTTCTATACCTAACTCTTGGCCTGTTAGGAGAAGAGAGGCCTGGAGACTTGCTAAGAGTACTCCATCACCCTTACAATCTGGCTATTGTCTTAGAGACAGAAAAGGTGTGAACTTGGGTTCACACTGTCTTGCCTTCTAGAGCCTTTTTTCTTTTAAATGTGTATAAATTTCCTGAATGACCAGTAAGACAGAAGACCTGTAAACAGGAACTATATTTTTGACAGATTCAGGATATCCTTATGAGAAACATGGACACTGCTTCTGTAAAATGAAATTGAATGAGTTTTCAAGTGGATTGATAATTGAAGATTGGTAACTTTATTAATTTTCAGCATACTTCTGGATATTTTTCCCATCTGCTGACATTTTCTGGAATCCTTCTAAGCAGTTTGCTGAGTAGAAGTTCCAGAAACTTTCTCAACAGGCATATGTACAAGTTATATTACATATGGCTCCAACCATTTTTCAGTTTCAATGATATCATGGTGGAAGACTCACATGGCTGGATATCTACCATGGACAGATATCGGGAGTTTTAGGAAAGACAGGACAGGAAAGCAAGGATGAAGAGTCATCCAGAATGTGAGACTGAAGCAGTAATGAATGGAGGTCTGCTTAGGGATGAGTGAAGAATTAGCTGGCTTGGAATTAGTGTCAGTAAGAATTAGTGAACAGACCAAGCTGGAAAATATTATGGTGGATGTCTTCTATAGACCACCTGATGAGGAAGAAGTAGATGAGGCCTTTTGTAGAGAGTTGGAATAAATCCCACAGTCACAGTATTGGTTCTCATGAGAGACTTTATGACAGTATCTGCTGAATGGATAGTACAGCAGCACACAAGTAATTCAGGAAGTTTCAGCAGCACTTCACCACAACTTCCCAAAATAGGTGATTGAGGACCAATGAGTACAAGTGCTCTGCTGGACTGATAAACAAGGAAGGACTGGCCGGAGATCTACATGTTGGATCCATAATTCAGATATCCAGTAAATAATAAACACATAATCTCTATAACTGTTAAGTGTGTGCCTGAACACCCCTCCATTAAAGATTTTTTAAATTACAAAATGTAACCTAGAGCTGCACTAATAAAAGTAATATTTTAATATTGTGCACACTGAATTTAGAAGAATGCTTTGTGATTTTAGATATCAGTTAAATAGATTTCCTCAAAATAAATCTCTTAAAAAATTTAAGTAAACAAAACAAAACGAAAGTAAAATTTTCCAAATTGCTTCCTCAAAAACAACTGAGTGGAAGGTATAAAACTGAATCATATGGGTGTGTTACTAACATATTTAATAGTGATTTCAGAGTTGACTCTAAATTTAGCCTTTTTCTTCTTACAGAAATTGAAAACTCAATCTTCTACTGGGTGCTCTAGTAATGAAGGTGCACCGTATTCTAAGACTGACTCATCAGACATCATTGATACTGTCTTTATTTCTCAAATTCATGAAAATAAATAAATTGTTACTAAGTCAAGGCCTGGGCTCCTTACTGTTCCCTACACAGCTAAATAACACAGCAACCCAGACCATTATCTTTTATCAAGTAGCACACGCTGCATACATAAAGTTACAGAACACCTGGCCTTCTGTCTCTCCCATAATGTATATGATGCCTTAATACCTTACTGAGACACAGCACTGTTGATGAGGTTAGAAGGCACTTTGGAATCTACTGAGTTCAGCTCCCATGCTCAGAGGAGGGTCAGCTTGAATCGGATGCTAAATGATGTGCCCAGTCAGAAAAGGTTTAAGATTTCACAACCACCTTGGGCAATCTGCTCCAGTGTTTGACTACTGCTGAGGATAAAAAGATTTTTCTTATGTTTAAATGGAATTTAATGGATTTCATTTGGTATTAGTTCCCTCTTTTCCTGTCACTGGGCACCACTGGATACTTCAGAAGAATCTGTCTCCATCTTCTTTATTTACCCTCATTCCCTCAGGTGATGAGACACTGGAACAGCATACCCAGAGAGTTTGGGGATGCCCCATCATGGGAAGTTTTCAAGGACAGGGCTTTAAGCAATTTGATCTAGTGAAAGATGTCCCTGATGTTTGTAAAGGAGTTGGATTAGATGATCTTCAAGTTCTTTTCCAACCCAAACCATTCAGTGACTCTATGATAGGTTTCAGAGGTGTTGGATTAGATGATCTTCAGAGGTCCCTTCCAATCCAAGCCATTCAGTGATTCTATGATTTATAAACAGTCATTAAATTCTTTGGGTTCAACTTACAGAAACCAGATAAGATCTGTTGTAAATGGAGCATCTAAACCCACAATATTCTTTGGTAAAAGGAAAGAAAGTAGGAGACAATATCAACATTAAACCGTAGGCCTGAATCGACAGCAAGACAACAAAAGACAGACAACCATTGTAAGAGAAGAATTGAAAACTGATCAATATCACCAGTTAGTCTTGTTAAACTTGACAAAAGTGAAAATATGAATAACAGATTATCCGGATGAACATGCAATAAAGCTGTATTTTAAAAAAATTTCTTAGAGAAAATATTTTTCCCAGTTAAATATTTACTGACACTAACTAATATTTAAAATTAATTTGGCAAATAAAATTAGGAAATAAATATTCTAAAATTAACTATAGATATCTTGAAACAGCATACAGTCTGGCACATTGCGGAATAATGATTCACTTAGTATGAAGACCACTCTTTAGGCAGACTCTTAGGATATCTTCCTCTTCCTCAACTATCAGTCTCATCACAGCAAATATTTAATATAAACATATTATCTATAAAAACGTCTTACAGCCCTTCCACTTAATATGCTTAGAAAAGCAAGCTATGATTAACAATGATAAAAAAATAGTCATAGATATAAAAGATGTCTTTGGGAGACATTTTCTATCATTATGCTGTAGTAATATAATGTTAACTTTCAATTATTTCATTGCCACATGGTGTGTGATAAGGAAATTTCAAGGAGGGTCAAATGAAAGAAACTGATCTTTCAAACTATTCATTGAAAATTAGGGTATAAAGTAGACTAAAACTAATAAGGTTTCTATAAAAAATCTTAAGAACCAAGCCCCCTATTGAAAATATGAAATAGTCCCAGAAATAATATTTTTGTATGAAGTTATGTGTTTTAAAATAGAATTATTTTTAAAAAGCAAGAGATATATCGTGCTGAATTTAAACTGCCTCCTGAACAGCTCTGTAACAAAAACTTTTCTGTTTAAAGTTTCTGCCAGTGAATTCAAGGAGAATGAATGTTTCAAACAAAATCAAAGAGCGGTTGCTATCAAAGTAACTGAGGTCTCACAGGCACTGCCTAGTCATGAGCACCTCATGCATGGACCTGTGGGTCCATGCAATAGCTTGGTCTCTACCTGTCCCTGTCCCCAGAGGAGTAGCTCATGTCCCCAGCTGGGGCTGTCCCTGTGCCCCCCAGCTACCCAGCCCTGGGGAGGGTGGTAGGGTGATGCCTGTCGACCAGGCCCTCCCATGATGGACTCCACGGAGAGTCCCCTGGTGCTCCTAGTACACCAGCTCACAAGGAAACTTCAAACCTTGCACTGTCCTGACACTACTGTGAAATTCTTCAGAGACAACCCTCACTCCAGTCAAGGGTCCCAGACAGTCTTTATTTTCACTTCACTGCCTCCCACAGTCTATTTATGAGGAGGGTCACTGGTTTTGGAGTAGGCCTGACAATTTACCTCATTTGTTTGAAGATTCTCAGTTCAGCAGGCTCTGTTGGCTTCAAGTACTGCAAACCCCAGGTATGACCAAGACATATCTGCTGTCTAGAAAATTAATACCAAAACTGAGGCAGAAAAAAAAATTGATACATTTTGTAGGTAAATCTCATAAGAAGCAATCTTACAGAATGAAAAAGTTCAAACACAGTTTTGAAGAGCCTGAGGAACAACTACAGATGTTTTAAAATCCTTTGTTCTTCAATGTGGCCAACAAAGAAATGCCAAGAATTAATAATAGAACAGAATAAATTTTTCACGTCTTAAAAAAAATTTCTAGGATTCCTGATTTCCCATTGCACAATGAAATTAAGTATCAATGTCTGAATTATATTTTGTGTGCTTTTGTGAAAATAAAATTAGGAAGAGCCCTGGGAATTTGGATGATCTTCTGATGATTGTAATCTAAATTTTTGTCTCTCATGGAACCAGATATAGTTTATTCTTTTTATCAAGTGATGACAGGATCCACCTTTTATGTGACAGTTAATTGGTCAGAATACTCACTTGAATGACAGAGACATAAATCTCATAAAAATGACAGTTACTTTTCGCTCTTTCCCCCTTTTAGTCTCTCTCACATTCATTCTTATTGCAATTGAGATGTACCTAATCCACGGAATTTAGCATAAAGGACTGGTTGATTTTTTTCATCAATGATTTTAGGTTCTTTGCTTTTTCAATACTAAATACTTGTAAGCTTGTGTACAATAGTAAATAGGAGTCAGCTTTGTATGTGTGTAACGGTGCAGCATTTGATTAATAGTTTGTTTGCCTTGATTCAGAACTGGGGAGGGGGAGGGGAAAGGGTTTGGTTGTTTTTTTGTCTGAGGGAGTACTGTGAGGCTGGAGGCAAAGTGAGTATCTATTGTGCAACCTGAAATATTCAGCTGTGTACCAGTAGGAAAGAAGCAGAATGTTGTAAGAAAACACATTCAAACAAACCTCGACAAGCCCAAGACTGATGGGAAGAAATAACTTCACTGTGACCATCATAATCTTGACAAATGTGCTGATGATTTGCTGTAACTCTGACCCTGAGTCTCAAGGAAAGCTGCTGACTCCTGACAACAGGAGAACACTGGAAGGTGAGCTTAATACTAGAGAAAAATGTATAGATATTAGAAAGTTCTCTTGTGTAGCAATTTTTAAAGTATTGATGCATGAGCCATTTCTGTTTGAATTTGGACAAGGAGTATGAGCTTTTAGTGCAAATAGTCTGCTAATAGGAGCTGAACGATCTGTTACAAATTTACTTTTAAAACTTTGACTAGACTAATAATAATGTTTGTCTTCATAAAAACAGGATGTCCCTTATTAACATAACAAGATTTTGACCATGACACTGAATGGGTGTGAAGTGTGGGTTAATCCTTAACACAGGAATTTTGTCATATTTTATGACAAAGAATCCCAAGGTCTCCGGTCATGCTGAAATCTGATAGTGTTGGTTCATGTGGTAACAGGTTAAAATGGTAGCCTTGAGCAACAGAACCATTTACTTTCTTCAAAATATTTCTACTTTTTCTACAACATTATATGGAAAGATAAATAATAGTTGCTCTTTCCCCTCATTACTTTCTGCTTAATTAATATATTTTCACCACAGACAGTGTATCTACTAGTTATACTGTGTCTACTAGTTATTTCCCGTTGCATGGTTTGATACTAGTGCCAAAAAAAAACTTCACAAGATTTTTCCTGTGGGATTAATATTTTTTTAGGCTAGTTGGAGTACAGTGTTGGAGGAAGACAATGTGCTCCAGATCTGATGTTAATAAAGTGAGTGACCTATGGTCAGGCACCAAAGACAACTCAAGAATTTGCCTACTGAACATAAAATCTCATGCAGACATGGAGCAGCTCATATGAAGCTTCTACTTTCTGATTGTGTTAAGAATACAATACAGAAAGGTGAAAGAAATGCAGACTTTGGGATGTTCTGGAGACAGTTTTTTTCCTGGTGCTGGAGAGGCTAAGGAAACCACTCTAATGCACCTACTGCTGAAAAAGGAGTGGTGGATGAGAAGGCTGATAGATACTTTGCTATACCTGTGATATGATAAATTTAGGGAGGGAAATGAAGAAAGCAAATAGAAGCATAAAAAGTTATTTCTAGTAAATGCAGGCTTCAGCTTGCTCCGGGAACTGCTACGACCTTGCAGCATCTTGCCCTGCAGGGTCCCAAAAGACCTGGATGATCTTTCAGGACAACCTTATTAAAACACTAGAGAACTCTGTCCTAAATGCATAAAATTAAGTAGGCATAACAGGAAGCCACCCTGACTGAATTAAATGCCAAAATAAAGCATATGGAAGATAAAAGCAGAGAAAAGATACCCAAGAGGAAAATACAGAAAATGCCATGTAATGCAGGGATGGAATTCAGAATGACAAAGACCAGCTGAATTTCCAAGTAGTGAGTAATGTGAAAGGCAACAAGAAACACTTGTATAAATATATAGCAGGAAAAAAGATGATCAGGCAATAGTCAGGCAGCCATCTGGTGAAGAACTTGGAGAAACTCATTAAGGTAATCAATGTCTTCTTTAACTAGGTATTTACTGGCAAAGTCTTCCAACAGGTCTCAGACTTGATGACAGAATTCAGCCAGAAATCTTACTGACTACAAAAAGGTTCAAGATAGGGACCATTTTCACAAGCAGGATATGCACAGCTCAGTGATGTCAGGTGGGATACATCTGAGGGTGCTATTGTATCCAAACAGTCTAAAGCCTAAAGCCAACGGCTTCTGGTATATATAATTCTTCAACCCCAAGCCATCAACTAAGACCCACACAACTGCTATCTCAATCTCACCTGGTGGGATAAGGGAGAGAATTAGAAGAGCAAAAAAAAAGCAAATATTTGTGTGCTAAGATAAAGACACTTTAATAAGTAATGCAAAAGCCATGTGCACAAGTAAAGCGAAACAAGGAATTCATTCACTGCATCCCATGGGAAGGCAAGCATTCATCCATTCTCAGGAAAGCAGGACTCCATTGTCTGTAAGGATGACATGGGAAGACAAAATGCCATAATTTCTCCTCCTTCTCCCAGCTGCATATGCTGAATATGATGTCATGTAGTATGAAATTTTGCCTGTTGGGATCAGCTGTCCTAGCTGTGTTGCTTCCCAATTTCTTATGCACCCTTAGTGTCCTTACTGGAGGAGTGGTATAAGAAGCACAAAAGGCCTTGTCACTGTGTAAGCACTGCTCAGCAATAGCTAAACATTCCTTTATTATCAACACTTTTCAGCACAAATGCAAAACATAGCCCCATAATGGCTACTATGGAAAATGATTAACTGTCTTAGTTAAAACTAGCACACCATATTAGTGTACAGTTAGTTATATGCAGTCTTTGCAAAGGATTTACCAGAGGGTACTGTTTTTTCCTACCTTACTTCAAGAAACTTGAACAGGGGATTCCTGCTGTACCTTTATGGCATCATCACTTCACCTATCTGGCTAACTCATATGCATTGCTCTAAAGCTGGCTTCTCTCCAGGTTGAATTCAAGCTCATCAGCAAATGGCCATAATTTTTTATAGTTCAGGTTTTTATAGTCTTCTGTTTATGTATTTATTTTCAGTCTCATCTGCCATACTGTGATTATGCATTTTACTTACTTAGAGAAGATAACCTCTCACTGAGATTTTCAGGGATGTGGTTTTCTGACAACTTCAGGACATTTTAATTGAACCTGGCACACACCCTTCCTATGGCATTTTCAGGTTTATCAGGATTAATGGCAAATCATGCTATGCATGCACTGTAATACATACCATGGTGGTGGCAAAAGAGCTTACGTAAAATATCTTTCTATCTGCTTATCATTAACAACTATCTAATTACTGCTGTACATTTGAATTTAATTCTTCTCAAGCCTAACACTTCTGACAAAGCTATTTGATATTATTGCAAGCTGCTCTCATCATTTTGAAGGCGGTGATAACCAGGACAACCTCTAATTTCTGCAAAAGGCAAAAGTCATGCTGAGCATTCAAAAATCAAGTAGGAGATTCCCAGGAACTACAGAACTGGAAACTATGTTCAGGTGTAAAGTGATTGGAAACAAGTGGCATGGATTTCCCATGATCAGCCTGCTCTTCTTCTGTGTTTAAACTTTTGTGGATGAGATGAGAGCAGGGAATAAAATTTTCTTTGACTTTAGCAAGTCATTACATAGTACTTTTAAAGCCAAATTAATGAGAGATGGTTTAGATAGTTTGTAGATAAGAATTAACACAACTGGTGTGACCACCAGATTTTAAGTGTTAGCATTTCAAAATATGTCACCGCATCGTATTCTTCATGAAGCAGTCCTATAGTAACAATCTGGGTGATGTGGCAGAACTGAGTTGTTCCAGGTATTGCATCTGACTGAGATACGAGTTCATTTTTCCTCAGCAGCCCTCACAGTGCTGTGTTTTGCAGTGGTCACTGGAAGGATGTTGATACTACACCAGTATTTTAGCTACTGCTGAGCAGCACTGTCCCTCTAACATTCTCCCCACCACCATCAAAGGGCTGAGAATGGGGAAGATCCTGCGAGGGGAAATAACCAGGCTATCTTACCCAAATTAACCAAAGGGCTATTCCATACTATGTGATTCCATCTTAGATATAAAAGCCAAGAGAGAGGGGGGAACTGGGGGGAGAGTGTTTGTCGTCATTAATCTATAGAGTTTGCCTTCTAGAGCAATGTCTATGAATGGCTGAAGCCCTACTTCCTGGGAAGTGTCTGAACATTGTTCACTGATGGGAAGTAGAGATTAAATTTTTCCAATTTTTATGCATGTGCCAAATTTTGCTTGTCTTTTTTTACTTTAGTGAACTGCCTTATCTTAACCTATTAGCTGGTATCCGTCTTACTCTCTTCCCCCTATCCCACTGGGAAGGGGAGTGATAGAGTGGCTTGATGGGCACCCAGTGCCCAGCCAAGGTCAACCCACTTACCAATTTATGCACAAAAGGCTCCTTTTATTCTCCTCTCAATTCTCCTCCCCTTTTTCTTTCCTCCTTATTCTTGTTCTTCCCTACCTCGGTCCTTCACTGCACTCCTTAATAAGCTTCACGTAGTCCCATAGTCCCCTCTCAAAATCCATACTATTCATGGTCCTATAATCTCCCCCTCTTATCTGTTGCACAGCTCAGATTGTCTCTCCTTAAAGCTGTGCACTTTTTTTTTTTTCCCGTAACAGCCCATCAATTAGCAGCTGTAGTGTTTTGGTCTTTGTTATTTTCTTGTTTATCACTTACTTAACAGATTTGTGTCTCTGTGTGTTTTATCTCTTTCCTTGTTACTTTATCTTATAAAAGGTCCTTGACATAATAAGCTTAATGAACCAAAAGCTCTCCAGTCTCACATACTAGCCACTACCCACTGGGGAACAACATTTTAGAAAAGGTCTGGAGTATGGTAGTGTACAAGAATTTGAGTATGAATCAGCAGTACAACTTTGTGATATATTAGCCAATTAATAAGCAAGAGTGCAGCCTGTAGGTTGAAAGTAAAGATTATTACCCTGAGTGAGCCAGTTGTGTGACCCAAGTCTGTGTCATATTGCCTCGGGTTCTGGGCTTACCAGTACAAGAAAGACACTGAGAGTTCAAAATACTCACAGAGAGGGTCAGGGGGCTCAGGCATATGACACACAGGAGGCACAGAGAGAACTGGTGAAACTAAAGAGGGATGTCTTTCAAGACTTCTGTCTTTGAGGACTTAATGGGAGGTCACAAAGGAGACAGACTTATTTGTGTTCACAGTGAAAGGACAAGAGGTCAAGGTCAGAAGTTGAAGCAAGGGGAAAATTATTACTAGGTATCAGAGAAAAATTCTCCACAGGAAGTATTTAAGCACTGGAACAGGTTATTCAGACAGTCAACTGAACAAGACACTTAACAGTGGGATCTAACTTTGAAGTTAGCCATGCTTTGTGAAGGGGAATAAACTAGATGACCTCTAGGGGTCCTATCCAACCTAAATTATTCTATCATTCTAATTTAAAGGTCAGTATTGGCCTGGAATAAAATGTTTTAGAGAAAGGAGAAGAATATTCAACTTCATTTGTAAAATTTGAAATGTAAATATTGAATCTGGATGAAAAATAATACTCTGATTTAGTTTAATTATTGCAAGAGTTCTGCAGATTTTATATTAGCCCATTACAATATGCTTACAAGGAGTGCTCTAGGGATAAGCTACACATTCCTTAAATTTACTTGATCTAAAAGTCTGATTGCAAGTGACTGGATAACAGTAAGACATTCCTCATCCAAGTATATGTGAATTTATAAACTATCCTTAGAAACTCTTAGAAGTGCACAGGCTGTCTGGTGTGTCCTTTACTGAACTCAACTTACAGAAGCATTCTTTCTGAGTTCTTGTTTCAGCAGCCTGGCCCTGAGAGAACAGACAGCTGGCATGACCTAGCTCAAGGAGGTAGAAGCACTTTTCAAGGACTATTAGTGACCTTGGAGTCTTTCTGGAATGCAGTGATGGAGTAAAAACTTCAAATGTAGGACTGATTAATACCCATAAATTTTAAAACCTGCTTTTGTAGAAATAAAGTCATCAGACAGAAGTCAGACTTTTAATTTATTTCTGTTCCTTGAAACTTGACCTACCAAATGCATTTTGTTTCAAAATATATTACTAAATTTTTTCCTACCTCAATCTGCAACAGAAATTCTCAGTCTATTCTCTTCTTCATACAACTTGTGATCAGCTCAGATAGGGTGTCTTTAGTTGGGTTGCATCATGAGCTTTGAAGAAGGGAAGCACTGACATAGAAGCTGCTGCAGAATTTCTCCCTTTTAGCAGATATCCAGCAGAGTGGAAATATGGTTGAGATTGGCCCTGGTCAGTCTTAACTATGTCCTCAGCCCTAAATGAAAAGAGCTTTGAGCCCTTGAAGAGTAGCTGTTTACTCTATAGACAAAGAACTTTTAGAGATCCCCATTTCTTAGTTCTCTGATGTTTATAAAATTTAGCTTTTAAAACTAAGTAATTTAAAGGTTTAAAAGGTGTTTCAAAAAGCGAAGAAGATTGGGCACATCAACAGGAATTTTACTTAGGGAAGCAGTCTCACCAGAGTCCTCACAAAACCTTATTTAAAATTCCCTATGAATAAACACACTTGAAAAGTATACATCTCTTAAATTCCAGGTTTTGGTCTTTAGCACATGTTTGCCTTCCTCTCTCATGGTTTATTCTATCATTGAATCTCCTACCTCTGCATCAAAGAATGTGTATTTTTAAGGGTAAGGTTTGGAAATGCTGTACAAGTAAATAACCTGTTCTGATAGGGGAACTTCCTTACATTACAGAGACTCTCTTTTAAAACATATATGAATGACTTTAGGCTCAGGCATATACAAAATTACTAAATATAAAGGTGGAACATCTAAGAACATAGACTTTGAGAGAATGCAATAACCAAGAAAAAGTAGAATAACTAAATGAGGCTCCTAGTGGTATATATATATATATATGGAGGGAAAATGTATATAATAAAAAAACTGCAATTCATGTAGTTTATATGTATGAAGTTGAGCATAGAAGCTT
The DNA here is from genome assembly GCF_048771995.1 of Taeniopygia guttata. Classification (NCBI taxonomy): domain Eukaryota; kingdom Metazoa; phylum Chordata; class Aves; order Passeriformes; family Estrildidae; genus Taeniopygia; species Taeniopygia guttata. The sequence goes on from NC_133024.1 coordinate 52,591,572, forward strand.
GCTTAACTTGAAAATAGGTATTTTTGTCAAAAGATATCCAAATTACTCAAAATTACATTGATTTTTAAGCATCTACATAACTTACAACAAAAAAACAAAAAGGTTCATTTAAATAGAAAGATGAACCAGGATTAAAGTGAAGTTCAAAGTTTCCTGATCTTTTGGAGTATACTCACTGTTGCTTTTTCACAGCAGATCTCTCCACAATGACTTTTGGCATTACACTGTGAGCTGCTAATTTCATCTGCAAAGCCAAATACCTAGAACTGCTTTTATACAACTTGAAATAATTCATTAATGTTTCTCAAGTAAATCCAATGTCTATGGATATTATTATAACAAAACTTTACTTACATGAATTAATCTGCATACCCATAAATAAAATAATAGCTTATTGCGGGATTTGTAATTTTCTCTTCTTCCGCCCCCCATTCCCCTTCCCCCCTTCCCTTGCATTCCCCCTTTGTTCTGCGTTCCCATCTCACTCCCCCTTCCCCCGCGGTCCCTTGTCCCGACCCTTTGTTCCCTTATCTCTCCCTCTCACCATGCAGTCCGGTCCCTGTCCCCTTCCCCCCCCCCGCCTTTCCCCTCACCATGCGGGCTGTCCCTGCCCTCCCCCGCAGCTTTCCCGTTGCAGCCCCCGGGGTTTCCCTGCCCCTGTCCCCTGCCCCTGTCCCCTGCCTCCTGTCCCATTGGCTGCGGCTCAGGTTTCCCCCCGCCCCCGGCACAGAGTATAACCGAGCCCCGCTTCGTACCCCGGGGTCTTGGGAACACACTCACACAATAAACACGTGTTTGCACCCGAGCCCCATGTCGCCATTTCGTCTGTTCCCACGCGAACTGAGCCTCGCAGAGATGAGGGGAAAGTGGCCGCCGTCTCCTTCCCTCCCCGCCGTGCCCACAGGCATCTACCCGGAGCCGATCTCGCACGGCAACAAATGGTAGCAGAAGATGGCTATTTCCATCGATTTGTGAAAGTGGGGGAGAGAGAAAGGAACTCTGCCGCTGCAAGAGCTCTGCAGACACTAAGAGGAGTTGATGCGCTGGGCGGAAAACAAACTTGAAGCTCCAGGACCTTCTTCCGTTCTCGCCGGCGTGCTCTCTAACCCGCCCAGGAGCAGCCGCGCTGCAGGGGCAGCCGGACTGCAAAGGCCGGGAGCCGGGTAGACTTACCCGAGGACAAAGAGGACAGTTTGGCAGTGGCTCGATGGACTGAGCTCGAAGAGTGGCCCGTCAGGGGGACGACATTTGAATGGGGACCAGAAGTTGACAGTGGCCGAACCCAGGGTTTCAAGAGTGAACTCTGGTTAACGGGAACACCCAGACTTTTGGCAGAGCCAAACTGCGAAAGAATATGTTCTCAGTTCAGCGCGATGTTCCACCACCAAGGAGAGAGATAGAGATTTCCCCGCCTGAGCCCGGACGGTAAGTTGGGTCAGAGCAGGATGGGGACCCTGGCGGGCGGCTGAGCTACCTTTTTTTCTTTTCTGCGTTTTAACCACCGTCCGCGTCCAGACGGGGGCTGTAGGCTTGCATGTCCCTGGCGGCCAGGAGTCTTTTTCTTTTCCGAGGAGGACGCAACCTCGCTCAGTCTTTTTGGGGTAACTCATACTGGAAAGCTCCTTCTCTTTCTCGGAAAGCTGCCTTTTCTACCCTCTCCTCCCTATTGTGGGCTATGGGGGCAGGGGGAGTCAAAAGGACACCAATGGGACAGAATTATAAACGGCGACACGTCAGCTATGGGAGAATTGTAAACATCTTAAGAGAGGCCCTTCACATCCACGCATTTCATCGGCTTCCAGCCACGTCGGGCCCCTCTCCTGTAGATTTTCCCCTCGGCTTCTGCGAAGCTCCCCCTTCCCTTTTCCCTACAGACTTCCCCAAACCTTCTCACTTGGGGATGGCAGCAGCCGAGCCGCCCCAAGCGCCCTGTCAGACACTGGTACCCTCCCTTAGGAGTGGCATTGGCCGTGCCTCCCCCGGGCAAGATGCAGTGCACCCAGCACCGCCTCCCAAGGTGGTGCTGGCCACACTACAGGAATCCCATTTTCCTGCCTTGACCCTTCTCTTCTGCCTACATTTTCCCGCCAGCCCCACCTCTCCCCCAATGGCCCTGCACCATCCTTCAGCAAGCCAGCCCCTATTGGGGGGGAGGTGAGGTTGGATTAATCCCTCAGTCCTTCTTCTGGCTCCCCCTCTGATGGGAAGGATCGCCGGAGGGGTCCCTCCGTTAGAGGACCTCCCTTTGTAAGAGAGCTTTCCCCTTTGCTGTGGGGGGGGCCCACTTCAAAGGGAGTGGAGCTGGAAACCCGTACCGGGGCTCCACTGTTTTCCTTCCCCTGAAACAGTGGCACCGAGGTTCACCCCTATCCCATCTCCTAAATGTACCTTGCCCAAAGTTCCCTTATTATTTCAATACAAGTTTTTCCCATTGCTTGTGATAATTTGGAAATAACTTCTTGGATTGAGTTATATCTTATAGAAGGAAAGATCATCCTCTCTAATTACTGCCCACAATGCTATGCCAACTTGGCAATCAAATTGGAGAAACCACATCGCTGTTCGCTGCCTGCTTCTGCTCTGCTAAAATTCGAAAAACCACAAGCATCGCGTCATAAATCCTGCTTTCATCCTTGATACAGAATGTGTTTATGTACGCTTTATCTTAAATTGTAATGTGGAAAAGATTTTTGCCCCATTCATTGTAACTATGATTGGTGTATCACTTTCTGATGTCTCTCGAATTTGTAATGTTGTTAATTTGTTTTTACCTCAGAACTCCCTTTCCTTTATGTAATTTCAAAAGAGTGAGCTGTAGGATTTGTAATTTTCTCTTCTTCCCCCCCCATTCCCTTTCCCTCCTTCCCTCGCATTCCCCCTTTGTCCTGCGTTCCCGTCTCACTCCCCCTTCCCGCCGCGGTCCCTTGTCCCGACCCCGCGTTCCCTTATCTCTCCGTCTCACCATGCGGTCCGGTCCCTGTCCCCTTCCCCCCCGCCGCCTTTCCCCACACCACGCGGGCCGTCCCTGCCCTCCCCCCGCCCCCGTGGCTTTCCCGTTGCAGCCCCCGGGGTTTCCCTGCCCCTGTCCCATTGGCCACGGCTCAGGTTCCCCCCCGCCCCCGGCACAGAGTATAACTGAGCCCCGCTCGGTACCCCGGGGTCTTGGGAACACGCTCACACAATAAACACGTGTTTGCACCCGAGCCCTGTGTCGCCATTTCGTCTGTTCCTGCGCTAGAACTGAGCCTCGCAGAGACGGGGGGAAAGCAGCCGCTGTCTCCTTCCCTCCTCACCGTGCCCACAGGCATCCACCCGGAGCCGATCTTGCACAGCAACAGCTTATACAGCGAACTAAAACACAGTTTCATAGTAAATAAATAATATGCTGTCCTTTAACACCAGATGGGTAGTATAAACTAGTAAAAATTTTTATTTAATTAATCAGTATAATTATTATACATCTTCAACCCATTACATTGACAATATATGCTCCAGAAATTTGATGCACATATGCTAGCTGTGGAGTCAACTATGCTTCTTATTCTATAGGGTAATTTATTACCTTTTCCAGTTCTCAGCTAAATGCTAAAACTGATGCGGTAAATTCAACATGAGACACATTAGTTTCTGAGAAAAATGGAAGTATCCCAAACCCAAATCATATCTGTGTATAATGTACTTTTCTTATGGGAATGGTTAATTAGAATAGGCATTGGTAAGAGCTAAAAATGTTCTTAATTTTTTTCTTCCACTGCAGAGATAAATGAAAGTACAAATATATAATCTTGCTTTGGGCCATATAAGCCTATAGAAGGATAGGTAAATTCGTGCATCAAGACACACTCCCTGTATAGTCTTCCAGGACAGAAGTTATAGCAACTGGAAAGAGAGATAGCATTCTGGAACTCTGCAATATTTTTGAAAAGTGAACAGAAACAATGATGATGAAGTGACAGAAAAACTTACATAGTATAAATTTGTTTAAACCATTATGAGGTTTAGAATTCCCTTAGGCTATTCTTTAATAGAAAACTACCCAGAATGACACTGTATGTCAATTAAATTTATAGGCCATTAATAGAAAATCAATCTTTATGGTTTTAATAAAAACAGAGACAAGAGACTATCCAAATCTTCTGTGGCAGGTGTTAAATGATCACTGCACTATGAGAAACAATTCTCAGCCATGCCACTGCAGTGCTCCCAAAGTAAATGTCACAATACATATGCTTAATTTTTCCTATATTTTCGAGTATTGGTTTAATCCTGAATATCTGAGGTATTGGAGGTCTGATTTAGTCTAAAAAAATCTTATATACATTCTTTTAGTGACTCTGAATATTTCCTCTTTAATGAGTGGATTATATATATTATAAAACATATTATTATGTCACTTTTGTGAGTGTCATATATGACTTTCATTTCCTGAACATCTGGCCCAATTCTTATATATACTGTATCCAAATTAGGTTAGTTTTCTTCATCTCTTACTCGTTCTTTAACATTAGTTGTGTTGTAAACTTCTAACAAATCAAGCACACTGCTTTAAGAATTATTGTCATGAATTTTGACAATATCTGAAAAACTATTATTTTATAATATTGTATTTTTTTTGAGCAAATAGAAATACTGCAACTGTGCTATGTAAGTTTTTTAGTTACTCTGAATGAAAAAAAGGTTATGTTACTTTTTCTATCACCATAAATATCTTTCACCTCCATGTCTGTTTGTGAAAAAACTCAATAAGTGAAAATGCTTTGAAGGCAGCTTTCCTAATCAGATTTTTATAAAGAGATATCATTCATTGCTCGGCTTAACAGGGCAGTTGAATGCCAACTGGTAATTGAAGTCCGTCTGAAGAAAAATAAAATATCAATCACACTTGTCATTAAAAGAGAAGTGAAAAGGTATACAAATGAATGTGGTTTTCTTTTGACCTAAGGATTTTTTTTAACAGAAATACTGATTTATGCAACCATTAGGTTTGAATGCATGCAACACAACCTTCTCAGATTGAATTCCATTGATTTTCTATAGCAATGTCAAGCATTCAATGCACCACAGAAGCCGTGAGACTGAAATAAATAATCCCTTATGAAAGAAAGTGATTCTTCCCTTAAACCCATAGGTGAACATCTTGTACTCCTTCTGCCTTGCTCTGTTGTAGCTTAAGCTGTAAGATGTTAAAACTTTGTAATTCCCTGTCTTCATTTGAAGTTAGGATAATATGCTTTGTTTTTCTTATGATCTTCTTTATGCTCTAGCCTCTGGGACAAGTTGTTAAAATTGTATGCCTTTCTGTTTATATGAATAGATATAAAGAGCAAAATAAATGCCAGAAAATTCAACTTTGAATATAGTTATATGTGATAGTGATAGATTCTGAGTAGCACAGAATAGCCTTGAAAGATGCTATTTCACATAGAAGATTCATATTTGAAAGGTGTAACAGGCTTGTAACATATACTGCACATGCAAATTATTATTTCTAATGAGATCTGCAGTGTTTCTGATCACACTGTCAGTCATAATCATTTTTCTGATATTGTTAGTTCTGGTTATTTTAGTTTAATATTCATAGCTCAAGATACTAATTTATAAATTTGAGTTTGATGAGTCTTGGTCTCCACAGAAAATTTATCACTTGCTTTGTTATTGATTTGTTAGTTATTTACTCTTTCATACATATGATTTAAAGTTGGTAAATAATTTAAATTCCACTATGACATTCATTTCAAGCACCTTCACACGTTGTTTTGAAATTCCTGTCTTGAACATAAAGCCACACTATTGCTTATGAGAAATGACATACAATTTTCAGGTGAGTGTTTTCATCCAAAAAGCTACTACTATCCCCAAACTGTTTCCCTGATGTACAACTTGGTTTATCACAAATACATAATGCATGATTTTCAGGTGACACTAAATAAAAACTCAACTGCTTTTCAAGTAAGAAATATAACATAGAGCATTGGATTCTCACTCTTATTCAATAACAGACAAATAAGGGTTTTTTTTGTTGTTGTTGTTGTGGTTCCTTGTATCTCAAGGATTTCCAATGATTATTCAGCAGTTTCCTTGACTGCAAGTAGGCCTTCTATTTTAATTGAGCAGATCAATACTGGTACTCCTTTGTAATTATAATAGGTCTATTTTTGTTTTGATTCGTCTCTTACAACACTTGTTTCCATTTTTTTAAAGGAGGCCCATGGCAACTATGTTCCTTGATAAATAACTGTTTGTTTGACAGTTTGAACCCTGTCGTTTTATGGTGGTTTAGAGCAGTAAAGGAAGATATTTACTAGACTTCTATTTCTAATACAGTTTAAACCACCATGTTTACAACCATGACCTTCCCTGAATATAGAAATCTGCTTTTCAGAAATTAGTTCTGCTCTCTCAGCATCCTCATAATCAAACTTAAGAAGTGTGGGTTAGATGAGTGGACAGTGAGGTGGGTTGAGAACTGGCTGAACAGCAGACCTCAGAGCATTCTAATCAGTGGCACAGGATCGAGTTGGAGGCCTGTCGCTAGTGGGTGTCTCTCAAGGATCGATACTGAGCCCAGTATTGTTTAACTTATCCATCAATTCCTTGGATGAAGGGGCAGAGTGTGCCAGCAACTTCACCAATGACACAAAGCTGGGAAGAGCAGCCGATACCCCAGAGGGCTTTGCAGCCCTTCAGAAGGACTTCAGCAGGTTGGAGAGATGGGCAGAGAATTGTCTGAAATTCAACAAACGCAGATGCAGCATCCTGTGCCTGGAGAAGGATAACCCACCAGTACAGGCTGACCTGCTGGAAAACAGCTCTGCAGAGAAGGATGTGGGGGTTCTGGTAGACAGCAAGCTGTCCATGAGCCAGCAACATATCCTTGTAGCCAAGACAACCGACAGAATTATGGAATGCATTACGAAGAGCATTACCAGCAGGTCAAGTGAGATGATTCTGCCTCTCTACCCAGCCTTGGTGAGGCCACATCTGGAGTGCTGTTCTGGGCTTCTCAGTACAGGACAGACATGGAGCTTCTGGAGCAGGTCCAGTGGAGGGCAACAAGGGTGATTAGGGGACAGGAGCATCCTCAGCCTATCAGGAAAGGCTGAGGAAATGGGCTGTTCAGCCTTCAGGAGAGATGGCTGAGAGGGACCTCATCAACATCTGTCAGTATCTGAAAGGAGGGTGTCCAGAGGATGGAGCCAGGCTCCTCACTGTGGTGCCAAGCAATAGGACAAGAGGCAGTGGGCAGAAACTGATGCACAGGAAGTTCCACCTGAACATGAGGAAGAGCTTTACTGTTCAGGTGACAGAGCATTGAAACTGACTGCTCAGAGAGGTTGTAGACCTGATTGTTGGACCAGATGATCCACTGTTGTCTCTTCCAAAATGACTGCATTCTCTCTTTCTGGGAAAAAAAAGCAGGATTCATTCCTGGAAGAAAAAAGCAGGAATGCAATATAGCAGTAGGTATGGTCAACAGAAATTGATAGAGCTTTAGATGTAGTGATTCTTTCTGAGACACTTTCTTTTAGAAATTTTATGAGATCTCATTTTCATAATTATGTAATACCTAACTGGGCAATGAATTACTGACTGCTATGTAGCTTGTCATCTGTAATTGCATACTGCCTTAGGACAGAGAAAGGCACAGAATATATCTCATTTGTATGCATATTTTACTTCTGTGTGTCTTTTTTCATGTGCTATAGGTAAGGAAAAATTGGTTGGCTCTGAAATATTTTACTGTGTCTTATGTGTATTATGTTTCCTTGTCCTTGATGGGAGAAAGATGTTTTTTGTCAGGACAACAGCTTCTGTTGATACAAACAGAGCACTTTGGGGATAATTTAACAGATGTTAGTTGAAAATTACTAAGAATATTCAGTAGGGGAATAAGGTGATGAAAAGTTATATTTAGTATTTAATTATTAAAATGGAACTTACTTCATCAAGTACATGAAAGAGATCTGGATATCTTTATAACCACACTGCAATCTCCTTTCAGGTAGTTGTAAAGAGTGATAAAGTCCCCCCTGAGCCTCCTTTACTCCAGATTAAACAGCCCCAGTTCCCTCAGCTGCTTCTTATGTGCTCCAGACCCTTCAGCAGCTTTGTTGCCCTTCTCTGGACAAGCTCTGGCATCTCAATATCTTTTTGTAATGAGGAGTCCAAAACTGAGCACCAGACTTGAGGTGCCATCTCACCAGTGCTGAGTACTGCTGTCCTGGTGGTGCTGGCCACACTATTGGTGATACAGACCAGGATGCCTTTGGCCTCCTTCATCACCTGGGCAGACACTGGATCATGTTGAGCTAGCTGTTGACAAACACCCAAAAGTCCCTTCCTGCCAGGAAGCTTTCCAGAAGTTCTTCATCAAGCCTGTAGCACTGCATGGGGTTGCTGGGACCCAAGAGCAGAACCCAGCCCTTGGCCTTGTTGAACCTCATACAATTGTCCACAGTCCATTGATTCAGCCTGTCCAGATACGTCCCTTCAGCACCTTCCTACCCTCCAGCAGATCAACACTCCCACACAACGTGGTGTGAACTGACTAAGGGTATATTGTCCAGATCATTGATAAGGATAATTGATAAAGATCATTGATAAATATATTAAAGAGAATTGTACCCAACATTTAGAATAGGGGAACCCCAGTGCTTACTTCCTTCTGTGCATAGCACCTTTAATCACCCTGCATTTTGGGCCCAGACACTTTGTTACCTGGCAAAGAGCGCACCTGCCCAAGCCACGAGCAGCCATGTACAGACTCGTATGGTTGCCACCAGACTGTTGGCTGAACCTGGCTTCCAGCACTAGACATCTTAGAGCACTAGACCTGCTCCTATTACTCAGTTGCTGTTTTGGTTGATGTTCTCCCTGTTTTGCTGTCACCCTCAGCTTCTGACTTACATTGCCTTACAAAGTAACTCATTTTTGCTGCTCCCTGGCACATATAACATCACCTCTTTCACTTTCAGATGTCCTCTTGTTCCTGCCAGATGGATAGGAGGTTGCTTTGGCTTCATGTCCCCAGGTTCAGCCAGTAATGAGTCTTAGCACATATTCCTGATTCACAAACAAATACAGCTGGTCACACAGATAAAAACAGCAGTGGCATAAACATGAACAGCAAACTCACTTCTGTTCCACCATTCCAGCTGATTTGGTTTAAATCTACTTGTAGAATATGCACAAGCACAGTGTGCTTCTTTTCAGCAGCTTGGCCCAGAGCCTGGTCTCCTCCACTTCCTTGAAACTGAACCCATGGATATCAGATCCATGGCCTGCTTCTCTGGGTAAGGGCACTCACATCCCTTACTCTACTTACTGGCTGCTCCAACTTGAATTTCTCTAGTGGCTTGTGTACATATGAACATAGAGGATAGAGGGACACAGCTAGAAAAAAGAAAAAGAGTCATAAGAAGATAGGACAGATTTCAGTTGTCAAGCAGAGGATTTAATAGAAATAGACCAACAGGTTGCTTACATGCAATGAGTGACTTTGGGCCCCTTTTCCTTCTTCTAACTGCAACCTTTAGGAAGCCCTTTGTCCTTTAGAAAATGACTTCTTTTAGTTTGCATGTTTTTTGGGGGAATTTATTTTGCTGAGTCATTTTGGTGAGCTTCCCACCTGGGAAGATGATCTAATTATTTTGTAGTCAAAGAAGTAGCTGAGCCAGTACACTCTTTCACTGACTGTGTTGCCAGGTTTCCTTCACTTGTCACTGCTTCTCTGATCTTTTCCATGGTTTTGTTCAATGTGATTAGTCTTTAGTGAGGTAACTTACTTTGGTAAAGAAAGACATGAAATATAGGTCTTATAAAATATTATATCTGGTAAATGCCATACAAATTTTTTGTACCCTCCTTACTATAAGATAGGCAAATATTTAATTTTTATATTTATTTCATTTTTATATTTAGATACATACTTAACACTGCATTTTTCAAGTTCCAGAGCTGCTTTTGCTCCATACTAATCCTGTTAGAGCAAGGTAACTCCAAATAAAGCACATGCCAGCTCTTTTTTCCCTACAAAGAAAACCCACTTTGCTGGGTTTTCTTTGATGGGTTTTCCAATAGCAGGTGCCCTAATATATACTAGATGCCAATCTGCAAAGCAGGGCACTATAATAGATTATACAAGCATGAAAAAGAATGTCTAGACAGAGCTTGAAGACCTTCTGCCTTTGGTGCAAATCACAGTTGTTCTTCATCAGTTTGTATTCAGAGTCTGGGCAATATGGGAAGAGAAGCCACAAAGAGCTTTCTGATTTTCTCTGGATTAAGCAAGAAATCAAGTAAAACTTAGAGTGAAGAACCTAAAGAAGCATTTAAATAAAACAGACATTTCCTATGAGTGGCAGAATTGGCAAAATCTCTTCCAAAATCTGTGTCATTTTTTTTCCAATTCATTTTCATTCATGATATCACCTACCTAATTTGTGGGTTCACCCATGTGCCCAACCTGAGCTATGGACTGTCTATATGTAGACTGGTGGTGTTTCAGTACTCATATGCTGGCTGTCCAGCTGTTCAAAGGAGACACTAATATTTGAATTATTCTTATGATCACTAATACTTACGAAATTTGGTTTTGATACCCTAACATTTCTCTCATGTTTAGCATAACTCAGCTGAAAAGTTATAGGGGTAGGTGGATTTAGACAGGCAAAAAAGATAACTCCTAAGTCTTTGTTTTTCAGAAGACCAACAGAAGAGTTGAGAAAGAGAATTCATCCTTATTATTCTATTTACTTACAAATTTCAAAAATTATAAATGTGAAAGAGAGTAGAGAGCTAATTTTATTTATTTACTTCTCTTGAATACTTTGTATGTCAAAAGTAATAGCTCAGGAAGATGGAGATCATAGGGAATCCTACAGACCTTAGTCACAGTGCTGGATTTGGCTGTCTGACTTCTTAGATAAGTGAGTAATAGACATATTTTGTCCTGGAAACTTGTTCTGAGTTATTTTCAGTAAAAGAAAAAAACCAAACCAAAATAAACCCAGTGTGTATTATTTGATGAGAAGCATATTTTATTTCTGATGGCAGAAAAGCCACTGTTCTCTCAGTCTTCTCTCTGTGCAGTGACACAACAATGTACAACATCCTTTCACCCCTTCTATGAGGAGCCAGTGAATTTTGTTAAGCCTCAAAAATGGTTGTCAGAGGCACATCAGGGAGAGGTGGCATATATACCATGTCTGGGAGCTTGTCTCTGGGGATACTTTGCCTGGCCATCAGTTCATGTCTGGCATGGGACAGGCAGTCAGCAGGGGAACACCAAAGACACTGTACCCCAGAGACACTCTGCAATTGATGGCACAAGGTCTCTGCTAACAGACTGCACTGGGACATCGGACTGGGCCAATGGTCTCCTGTCAGCAGGCAGACTTTGGGAGGAGCCAGGGGCGTAAAAAGTAACTGCATCATAAGCCTGGGGGCTGTTTGGGTCTTTGCCTTTTGACTCTTTAGGGTCTTTTTGAACTTGCTTTTGGAGTCCTGCCTTTTGGCTCTCCTGCCATCGCTGGATCTTGCTCATCCTCATGTTTGTCCTGCCTTCCTGTATCCGTGACCAGCCCCCTGCCCACTCCATCTCTGCACACCTTCCTGAGTCATCTGCGTCCTACCCTGCCCACCTCCAAGCCTGCCAACCACCGTGATCCTCACCACAACCCTGTCCAGGCTCCTGGACCAGACTGATGTGATCACTAGGGTACATAGTCAGAGTTCACTTTTCTTCTCTTGTCTATGAATCCAGTGTTCCAGAACAAGAAGATGAAGCATTTTAAATTCCTGAATTCCCATACTCAAACAATTGGAACACATGCCCCTATCATCACTAAAACTTTGGACTCTTTACAAGGAGGAAAAACATAGACATTTACAGAGCAAAATTTTTGACATTTAGCTCACAATGTGATGAATAGCACCCAAAAGTAAACATAACTTTTCACTAACTATGAATATTTCAGAGTAGTGGGGATGAATTTCATTACTTCAAATTACCATGATAACATGGAATGCAAAATGGTAAAATATACTCTATTTTGTTTGAGCAAAAAGCAGACTTTAATATGGTTCCTGCTGTCAAGTCAGTGGAAAATACTGACCATGCTCTACAACTCATGTATTCTAAGATGATTGGTGGATCCACTGAAAAGAAGAAATTTGTAGGAGTATCTGATTTGTTGTTCTTAGTTGGACTTAATGATGAGCTAGGGGCCCCTTTGCTCAGCAGTGTCCAAGACTTGTATGACTCTCAGTATGCCTAGAAGGGCATCTCTACATAATGATGGAATACTGGGCTGACTACAAATAAATAGACTATATATTTTTAATTATGCAGCTAGATGACCAGGGATCTTTGCCGGTACAGCCTTTTATTGACTATCCTACTCTATTCTTCATTCTGCTGAGCTCATCTACCTCATCACACAGCCCTGCGTTTCTGTATTCATAAAAATAATTAATACCAACTAGGAGCATCACAAATCCATTGCCAGCAGGTAAAGACACTCCTGTAGCAATTTCTTTCCAGAAGAGTTATAAGGACTGATATCTAACAAAAAGACAAGGAAGGGATAAGGTGAAATTAGAAAATACCTCTTTACATTCATAAAAGTGCATACATATAAAACACATATGCAACTAAGACCATCATTCTGGTTTCAGGTACTTATTGCTTGACAAGCGGACATATGTGCCTTAGCTTCCCTTTCACCTTCTACTTTGCTGGTAATACAGAGCAGCTGTGACCCTAAATTTAAATTAGGATTATCTCTTGACAAATTTGTTCACAATTTTGCAGACATTTTTGCTGATTCAATACCACTTAACACTGGCATGTATCCAGATTTCTGCAGACACCGCAATTATGCTGAGCTTTAGAAATATCTTTATTTTGTACAAAGACAAGGATATGAGTATTAGAGTAAATGTCAGTTTCAAAAAAAATGATGTCAGGATTTGAATGAAAAAAGTGAGGTCTGATCCTTCACTACTATACATCTAGAGTGATTACAAAGATTTAATGGCAATTTAAGCTAGAAATATACCAGGGTGAAACCACTGACTTAAATATGGTACAAAGGCCTGATTCTGCTTATTTTTTTTCCTATAAATATGTCTGTGTACGTGTGTGTGTGTGTGTGTGTGTTTGTGTGTGTGTGTGTGTTGAGGGAGGGGCTTGTCCCGTTTTGCTCTGCACTGGTGTGGTCTCACCTCAAGTCCTGTCTGCAGTTTAGGGCACCACAATATAAGAAAGACAGTGAGCTGCAAGAAAGGGTTCAAAGAGGAGGGTCACAAAGATAGTGAAGGGCCTTGAGGGGTAGCCATGTGAAGAGCAGCTGCAGTCCCTTGGTCTGTTCAGCTTGGAGAAGAGACTGAGGGGAGACTTCAATGCAGTCTGCAATTCCTTGTGAGGAGGAGAGGCAGACACATCCCTTCTCTCTGGTGACCAGTGACAGGACCGGGAATGCCATGAGGCTGTGTCAGGGGGTATTTAGGCCAGATCACCCAGAAGATAGTCAGACACTGGCACAGGCTTCCCAGGGAAGTGGTCACAGCACCAGCCTGACAGAGTTCAAGAAGCATTTGGACAATGCTCTCATGCACAAGGTGGGATTCCTGGGGCTGTCCTGTGTAGGGCCATTAGCTGGACTCCATGATCCTTGTGAGTTCCTTCCAACTCAGAATATTCTATGATATATGTAAAATTACTACAGTATGGATTCTGAAAGCTTGAACTTGTTTTAAAGTGTTAGAAAACTGGAATTAAACATTTCTTTACTCTCACTTGCATTACCTATAGTGCCATATTTGCAAAAACATATTTCTCATCAAAAAATGAGGAAAAGAAGTCAAGATTTGAGATTTCCATATGGCTTTAGCAAACATTGACTAAAATATCTCATATTGTAGATATTGTAGTTATGATATTTTTTACCCATAGAAGCAGAAAAAAATTCTATATGCAGAACACAAATTAAAAATGAAATAACATAATCTTCCTTTAATTTTTCCACTAGGATCTTATGAGTTTTTAATGAAGCTAAAGTAATTTTAACAAGAACAAATAAAAAAAAAATCCGTCCTTGCTTGTATCTGTACAAGTCAGATTTAATTATTGAGAACTATTCCTTGACAGTGTCTACATATACATACAAGATCAAACACATTATGCCTTTCAGTTGTACTTCTAGTAATTTTAAAGTTTGTGGCTTTTTAAATTGCTGGCTGTTGGAACAATAAAATGAGATTCAATGGCAACTTAACAGCTCAGCAAGTGCAGTATGATATTTTCCTTGGTGCCGCAGGATACCTATGAACATTTGAAAATGTGTTTTGAAATGTGCCAAATAGTTTTATTTAATATGGACACTTCAGAACAAGAAGAACTGATCAGCATGTGGGCATTATGGGCATTGCATTGCTCTGACACATTCTAGCAGCATGAGACTTGAAAGAGTTCTTTTATTAAATTTCTGATTATATGTCTGAATGCTTATTGAGAATGAAAAGTAGGACTGCAATAAATAATAGTAGAGCTAACTAAATATATTTAATTCCCCAAAATATTTGCATATCTCTTCTCAACCCATACTGCTTATAAACTTTTTTGTTAAAGACCCCAAGTGCATTTGCTTTAGAAAAATATTTACAGAAATTGTGAGCAATGCACATCTTGTTTATAATCTTCCATGTCAAGTACACTCTGGATGGAAAAAGGGGCTAATTCAAATGTTTTAAAGAAATACAGTGTCCCCAGTATTAATTTTGTACTGAAAGATGTGGACTGTACCACATAATAAATACTGTATTTCAGGTTGCTTTTGGGGGGCTGATGATAGGTACTGATAGGTATATGACTATACCTGATTAATCCACTTTAATTCCCTAGAAGATGAACTTTAATAAAAGCAGATAGGGAAAGAAAACTGGCCGGTCAGTTTTACCAGGTAAAATTGAAAAATGTGTTTTGTGGTTTAACCTCAGGAAGAAGCACGGTCCCACAGAGCCACTGCTCACTCCTCCACATGTGGATGAGGAGAAAATCAGTAAGGTAAAAGTGAGAAAACTGATTGGTCGAGATAAAGACAGCTTAAAAGTTAAAGTAAAAGTGCACACAAGCAAAACAAATCAAGAAATTCATTCACTGCGTCCCATTGGCAGGCAGGTGTTCAGCCATTCCCAGGCAAGCCAGGCTCTATCAGGCACAATGGTGGCTTGGGAAGATGAATGCCATCCCTCCAAACATCGCTTCTCTTCCTTCTCCTTCTTCCCCAGCTTTGTATGCTGAGCACGATGCCATATGGTATGGAATATTCTGTTGATCAGTTGGGGTCAGCTGTCCTGGCCTTAATGCTATGTAAACACTGATCAGCAAAAGCTAAAATATTGGTATGCTATCAATGCCATGCTCATGACAAATACAAAATACAGCATCATAGGGGCTTCTGTGATGAAAATTAAATGTATTATGGCCAGAACCAGCACAAGGAATGACAAAACTCCTGAATCTTAGTGGTTTGACTCAAAGGGCAAATGTCTGTGATCACTAAGAGAAACAAGAAAAGCTAGCTGCATTTAACATGCACTTGTTATCAGATGGAATGATGACCAGACAAGTACAAAATTCTGGTAAAGAAACTGATGAGAAATCTGAAAATTTTGAAATTACAAATCTTGCCTTGTGTGATAATAGACCAGCAGGTAAAAATATCTGGTTTTTATTGGTTTGAAATGTTTTCTTGCTTTCACCTTTATGCCTACATTAACAACAGGATTGAAGAACCTTGTGAAAAATTTCAGGCATGACTTAGAGATCTGAAATCTAGACTTTGGATCGTAAAAAGAGTTGCTTATTTGTAATGAATTTTATAGCATCTGAATGATCTAGACATCTTTTTTTTTTTTTATTAAAATTCCTCTATATCCTTGTTTTCCATTTCTGTGACTACCTGCAGCACGACTTCTCACTTAAAATGTGTGCTGTGCTCTGTAAGATTGCCTTAACTTGTCCAAATTGCTGCTATACACTGCATCTAGTACCATATAAATACATCTAGTACACATAAATACATTATTTGTGGACCAAGTTACTTGCAAAATGTAATGCTGCTAATCATTTTCTATGCAAAGCAAACTGATAAAAAATTGAATTCAGAGTTAAATCACTACCCTGCAATGCAGGAGAAAACTGAGGTGTCCAGATGGTAATTTTCTGCCCTTTAGTTAAATTAAGGTTGGCAGATTCTCCTTGTAATGGTCTTCAAAGGACTTTGTTGTCTTAAGCATAAATACATTATGCAGATAGTAATTTTACTAAGTCTGATTTTATCAGTCTCACTTAATTTTGGTATACTGGGTCTTATTCCAAATCTCTTATTTCAAAGGAAAATTTTTAAGAATGAGAGTAAAGTTTATTCTGAAGTCATAGTGTGTCAGCCCCGCTTACTAAAGTAGCCTCCCTTATTATGGCATCATTAAAAAGATTATTCAGGCCAAATAAGAGACACAGTCTCTTACACTGAAAATGTTTCTCTAGTTTAATATGTTAAGGACTTTCAGCTGTGAAGGAAAAGCAAGAGTTTTTATTCCTACTCAAAAAATATTTGATGCATATAATATCATATTGTCTTACATTTAAGTTTATAAAAGATATTTGGAAACAAGGCCAGAAACTCCCTTTTTAATGACCTTCCTTATCTATGCCAAGATAAATTTGCATTTAATAGGAGACATGTGAGCTTTATTTGAATATAATTATGCAACCTATTATTCATCTAATAAATTGTGATCACCAGAAAATGTCTGACATGATAGAAAATAAGTGGTTTCCTTCTTGAAGGGTCCTTCTTGCAATGCAATGCTTATGTAGGCAATTGCTTGCACTTTTTTCTTTGTAACAGTGTGTAACACTCTTATGTGCTAATTTATTCCCTTATGTTCTACTGATTTGATTTATTAAATTTTCTAAATGTATGATTTCTCCCAATATATAGCCTTGTACCCCCAGTGTCAAATCACATAAAATAAAAAATTCCTCTACCATACAAAAGTGCCATCTTAATTTTCCAATTATGAATTTATTTTTACTTGAATTGTTAGTGCAATTAACTGAAAGAAGATCAATAAAACATTTATCTATGATGGGTCCTTTTATCTTCCATATTTCTGTGGTAACCTATAATGGTTAAAACCAAGCTAGCAACTAAGCTCCACACAGCCATTCACTTACTAACCCCGCCACCAGTGAAGCAAGGGAGAGAACTAGAAAAACAAAAAATTAGAAAACTTGTGACTCTAGACAAACAGTTTAACAGCTAAAGCAAAAGTCACGTGCATAAGCAAAGCAACAAGGAATTTGCTCACCATTTCCTATGGGCAAGTAGGTGTTGAATCATCTCCAGAAAAGTATGGCTCCAACAAGTGTAACTGTGACTTGGGAATTAAAAATGGAACGTGTGCATCCCCTTCCACCTTCTTTGCACAGCTTTATGTGCTGAGCATGCCATGTGGTATGGAATGTTCCTTTAGTTATCTGGGGACAGCCCCCTCCCAACCTCCTATGCACCCCCAGCCTCGTGGGGCTCAGGAACTGGTAGGGTGGGTAAGCGAGGCCCAACAATAATTTGAGAAGAGGCCATGTACACGGTGGTAAGGAGCTTAGAAGCCCACTAATGTACCCTGTTCAGCTTGGCCAGGAGGAGCGGGCTAAATAAGAAAGGATAGGAATGATGGAACTAACCAAGAAAATAAAAAACTTTAATAGTGAAAATAACAAACGTCATACAGGTACAGAGATGAAGTTCCAAAGATCCCTGGGTGGGGCAAGCACAGCTAGGTAAGGGGCACAAGGTCCAATCACAAAGGTGAACTCAGGATATGACCTTATATGAACTAGGCATGGAGCCAACTGGAAACAAGAACTGGAAACTTGACCACATTTAGTATAGCCCTATTAGCATACTACTAACTCCCATGGCCCCAATGGTTCCCACTGTGACCTGGTCAAATCTCCCCTCCAGTGCTCTGCCTGCCATGGTTTATTGTCAAAGTCTAATGTAAAAGCATTTGAGGTAAAAACATCAGCAGGGCAAGATCCCACACAGTGGCATCTCCCAGGATAAGCCCCAGACTACAACAGTGGGGTCACAAGGCCCTCCTGAGCCAGCAATGCTTTCTCTGTGGGTTTCCTGCTGGCACCAGGCCCTCCTGTGTAACAACCCCTGACAGCTTTTCCCACACAGCAGGACTTCCTGGGCCACATACAGCCACAACATCTCCTCAGCCTCCCAGTACCGCCAGTGTGGGCTGGGGGAACAGAACAAGGCGGTGAGGTTTAGTTACCTTAAGAACCAGTGCAGAGGTGCCAGGCTGCAAGCACAGCCTTTGATGGCAGCAGCAACTGCTGCGACAACTGCCAAAACCACGGAGAGCTTCCAGAACCTTCCAGACACTTGCAGGTTCAGCAGCTGCTGTGGGCGACATTGGCTACTCTCAGCTCCACCAGCCACTGCCGGCAGGCCCTGGGACTGTGCCCGCATGGCCTCACGCTCTCCCAGCCTGTCCAGCTGTGCCCATGCCTACCCCCTTGGAAGGGCAGGGCCCTTGGCACCTTACAGCTTCAATCCCTCTACAGACTGCTCCTTAAAAGAGTAAGACTTGATGATCCTCCCATGTCCCTTCCAACTGAGACAGCTCTGTGATCTGTACTATATAGCAGCTCTCCCTGCAGCTCCCTGCACTCACATCCCACCTCTCCCACCGGAGCTCTGTAAGCCTCACCTGAGCCCTCCCCATTTCAGAGCCCAGCCACAGACTCTCAGCTGTCCCAGAGACTGAGCTGGTCTGGGCTGGATCCTGGGATCACATTGTATCACATAGATTCCATTCCATTCCATTCCATTCCATTCCATTCCATTCCATTCCATTCCATTCCATTCCATTCCATTCCATTCCATTCCATTCCATTCCATTCCATTCCATTCCATTCCCGTGTAGTTACATTTTGCAGCCTCAGCAGTCGAATCTGAGGTGGAGTTTGGCAAGAGAAACCACTTTGAATCCTGCCACTCTATGGGAGGGTGTCCCTTAACCCTCTGAATACTCATACTTTCCTGTTCTTTCCCTTCCCCTTTCCCTCAGTCTCTGCACAGATAATTTTTTAGTTGAGTTTGGTTTTGTACAATTGATATTGGATTTTTGTTTCCTTTTTGTCTGCGTACTTTTGCCATCAAGGAGCAAACCTTGCCAACAAACTTTGTCACATGAACTTTTATATTAACCCTGCTTTTGCTGATACTTTTTTCTGACAATTCCTTATATGACCTAAACCACTCTTTTGTGACACACTGTTGTCAACATGGTGCACATCACCAGAAGCTTTGTATATTCATGCTGTGTGTCTCTAGCTTTGTTTCACTCAGTAGAGTAAAAGAGGTTCCTCTTAACCCAAATGTTGCTGTGCTTCCGTAAAGCCCTGATTTACAAAAATGTAAATGACTAAAGCATTTCAGATTAAATCAGCTGCTTACTCAAACACTTTCTGGCACTGTTCCCAGCACAGCAGAGCAGCAGTGAGCATAGGTCACTCACTAATAGAGTCACAGAAGAGTTAGAGCTGGAAGGGACCTCTGCAGATCCCCCAGTTTAAGCCCCTTGTCAAGGCAGGATCACCTAGAGCAGGGGACACAGGACTGTGTCTGGATGGATTTTAAATATCTCTGGAGAGGGAGATCCCACAAGTTCCCTGGGCAGCCTGTTCCAGCTCTGTGCTACCCTCACACAGCCTCACACCCTTAGAATGTTGTGGAGTTGCCCCCATGGCCATGCCTGGCCATCTCTCTTAGGAGGTCCCTGTGCCTGGCTGTGTTTGTCATAGCCCCTCCATGTAAGGGACTCCTGGCCCAGGGTCTGGCAGCTGAGAAGAAATGGCTGGATCTTGGAAGAGCAGCACCCATGGTCTCACAGTGCACTGCACCTCACCTCATCATAACCACTTGCAACTCCAAGTTTTAAAGACTTACCACTCTTACTGAATTTCAGCAGTTGGTTACACTCAACATGAAACATGATTTTTTTGGGATTCTTCACTGTCAGCCACTTCCTGCCATGGATTTTTACATTTATTCGGAGGACATGTTTCATATCTGCTGTGTGATGAACTCTGGTTTTGTGAAAACCTGTGGTTCTCTATCTTGAAGTCTTCTTCAGCTGTCAGAAGGATTTTGTCATCCAGTAAAGTAATCTCAGTCTCTTACTGAAACTCAGATTGAATCAGGTCAGTGGAAGTGGTTGGATTTTCTTCAGGTTTTCCTATCATTAGTTCTGCAAGAAAATTATTCATCCTTACAGGTAAAGTGCATGAAATACGTGATATGTTTCACTGTTCAATTCTGTCTACCATGACTATTATGGAAAGAAGAGAAACCATCTAATTAGAGACAGATGACCAACGTATTATCTTTTTTCTTGTCATTTCAGGAACGTATTTATGAACATATTACTAAGAGATCTTTGCATATTTACTGTTTCTAAAGATTTCAGAGCCGAACACTTGTAGATTCAGAAGACTTAAGGTTATCTATTTGAAATTTATATAGCTATTAACAATAGGTGTTGAAGGAAAAACTTGAAATCTTAATAATCAGACAAGATAACAGCAAGGTGACTGCATTTCCCTCAACTTTAAACTAGTGACTTTAGACTTCTCTTATTGTTGATTGAGACTAATAGGCTTCCTCAGGATGTGGTCTATTTCTTATTTAAAGGTTTGCAATTATATGAACAGCCTTTGAAAATGATGTATTTCTCTCCACTGACTATGAAGCAGTACTGGGATAACTAGGTTGGATAGGGATGTTGACATGGCAGATATCCACATTTAATCAGTTGAATATCAGTTACAAAAAGAGAAAGTTCTTGCCCCAATCAATTTGCTATCTAAATAAGAAAGGGAGAAATGGAAATTTAAAGACATTCAATAGCTTGCAGAAAATCAGAACCTAAAGTATCTCCTGAGTCCAGTGAAAAGATTTTAAGCAGAAGGCTGTATCTGCTTCAATTTTCAGTATGCAGTTGTTCTTTCAAAGCTTCTTTGGCACCCTGAAACAATTCTCATACTACACTGCTATGTTGATGGCAGCTTTTCCATGTTTGTTTTGTAACTTATTTCCATTGTGCCAAAAATGCTGTTTGATTCGCTTATACATAGAGACCTCATAAAAAATTGAAATGCTCCAATAATTTTAAATAATTCTACACTGCATATAGAGATTAAATTTCTGTGTTATTTTTTTATTAGCGCTTTAATTTGGAAGGTACTAAGCTTCTACAAGATTTAAAATTATTGGAGCATTTCAAATTTTTATAAGCTTTCCAGTAAAGATGTGACTATGGTTCTGGGCTTATAAAGTGTAGGACAATTTAAATTTTATCTAAATTATTTAAGTACTTCAGACTTCAGGGAGATTTTCAATCTCTCAAACTGGTATCCATGTTCAGAGACTAGAGCAATCTTATAAAGTAAAGTGCTTTCATCATTTTAAGGACATGGGGGCAGCATTCTGAAAAGGCCTTTTATATTTTCAGTTTGTTAATTTATATTATTTGTTTTCATCTGCAATATATGGCAAGGGAAAAAGGTGTAATAAGAACATAAAGGGAAGTCTGTTTTCTCTACAAAATTTTGGATAAAAATGAGCTTTCCTGCTCAGATAGATGTTGAGGTAATGTGAAGACTACCATTTATTAAAGTACATTTTGAAATTATTATTAAGATGTTACACATTCTATAGTCTCACCTATGCCCATCGACATTAGGTGTACTCATTATCTTACAGTATGAAAGACATATAGCTTCCATTTTCAATTTTTTCAAGACTTAGTTTCACCTGTAGAGGAACCAAAATGTATTTAATTGTATTTTGTGTAACTTTTGTCTAATGTGAAGATATTAATTTCCTGTAAAATCAAAAAGGCATCTTTTCCCTAGATTTCTAAAGCCGTCTTTGCCCTACAATCAACAAAATACTACGACCTTGAAAATATATGGATGTCTAATTCATACAATCTTTAGAAGCAAAAACTTGAAGACCCTTGTGTGCCTGGGGAAGAATTCTGTTAGCATCGTCAGTTATTTTATAATGTAATGTTCCATCCATGTAACATATGAACATAGCTAACTGATCTTGTCTTTTCCATCACTATGACAATTATTTTCTGTTACTGGAACATTATTTGCAATTCAGATTGCTTAGTCAAAGAAATCCTATTTCTTTTTCATGGCACTAGAAAACTTCTAAAAGCACAGAGCAATTGTCGAATGTCCTGGTTGCAAAGTGGAGAGATGAGTTTGGTGAGGTGTGGTTGTCTCAGTTGTTATTCTATATATCACTCGAATCATCACTGGGAGATGTGATTTCAGGATGAAAATGAGTGTGCTCCTCCCTCTCTCTCTCTCTCTCTCTCTCTCTCTCTCTCTTCAGCAGGAGAGTCAGAGTCACTGTGGACCCCAGTTCCTCTGCCATACTGCCAGTCCTTTTCCCTTTCTCTCTGTGATCCGACTATGCTATGTGGTGCTGAAATGACGCCATCAAAAATGTAAATCAACACTGCTGACCCAACAGTTCTGACCTGGAGGCTTCCATGGGGAAAGGACTGGCAAGGGCAATTCCAGCCAAGCCAACCCCATCAAGCCAAACCTAAACAAGTCAAAATAAGGTGGTGGAACAATGGGAAAGTGGCCATGACCTATGGGAACAACATCCAGAGTAGTGAAGCAGTAGAAGCAGCAGCATAGGCAACTGTGTGGAACAGAGCCACAGTGGAGCAGCAGTGTAACCCAAGTCAGGCTACCTAGATTTTGAGGGGTTTCTTTGTCACTGTTTGCCATTTTTTCAAGCTTGGGACAGCAGGGGGAACATACACATTAACTGCAGGAGATCCCCTGCTGTCGCTGTCGAGTCAGGATGGGAATGAGAAGAGTCACTCAGAAAGCTGCTGAGAATAAAACTCCGATTTATTCAAAATACACCGCTCTTTTATACAGAGCTTCGCAAAGGCCAAATCCATTGGTTCTGAAGTGAAAACAACCCATCGCATTGGTTCAGAGTGCTTGACACACAGTGATAGAACTTAACTATAAACAATGTGAGAACAAGAGAGATAAAGAATTATTTACATTCTTTCCCAGGTTTTTTGCCTGGCTAGAAACTCTCAATTTCTTTCTTTGACTGAATCTGAGACCCACACCCTGCCATTTTGCCTTTGTTCCCAGTGGCCATTTGGTATGGTGCATAGAAATGGTTACCATATTGCCTTTGTATGGAGAAGTCACATGGGCATGAACAAGGCAGGGCATCCACCATCTTTTGTTCCTCATTGGTGGTGAACACCATTTTGTGGGTAAAAAAAAAAACCTCTTTTTTTTTGCATGCCTTTGCTATTAATATTGCTGTCATTATGTTTATCTTATTCCATAGGTTTGCTCTTTCAGTAAATTGAAGAGTGGAAAGAGAAGTGGCTTATCTGGAGTTCAATTTCCAGATAGTGTTGAAATCAGCACATAAAGTTAACTGAAAGGTATTGGAATCACTAATTTTATAGAAATGAGCTTTTAGATTCATTTTGAGCAAAAATTACATGAAATCTTTTGTGCACGTGTTAATCAAGATGCATCAAGAGCTTCCAGGAGTGGTCAATTGTGATAGTAACGCAAGACACTAGAAACTCTTGAACTAGATAAAGCCAGTGGCAAAATGCCATCTTTGATCTCCCAGTTTCATGGGTCAGATCCAACCCAGTAGTGGACACTCACATAATTTACACCACCATAAACCAGAAAGAGCATTAAAGATATATTATTTGAGTCACTAAAGGATTGGAAGATCTAAGATGAATATTTTGAGGTGAAATAATTAATAAAGCAAATTCTGTCCTTTTAATAAAAGAGCAGTGGCCTTCTGTTTGGATAGTAGAATCTTATTGTACAATTCCTGGAAAGGCCCATTTACCACTCACCCGACCCAAATGAATGTAGGACACATGGAAAATACGTACGCCAAAAAAGCTGTTGACCAGGGAAAATGGAAATAGTTAATTACTAACAGGCATTTGAATCTCAATCCCTCTCTATTAATGATACAAATGGAAAAGAAAGAAACAAAGTATACTGACATATGAAGGAGTGTTTTTGGATGTCATTTTTGCAAACTTGAAGACCAGATTCACTGATTTACTGTAAGTGCTTTGGTTGCTTTTCTGTACAAAGTAGTCATGAATTTGGTTTAATGGCAAACACTAAACTGAGTTTACAGCTGTGTTCTGTTCTTAGAGTAGTATAAACTATCTGGAGAATACTACTAAATGTCACACACAGAATCAAGTCCACATTCTCAGATGACTTAATTTTAGTGTTTTCTAGTAATGCCAGTTTATACCATTGTGAATATGTATAAAAATCTTCATTAAGTCATTTTTGCTTAAATCAAATTTTTGGTTAAATGAAGACAAGATGACAAACTGCAATTATTCAGTTCTAATTGTTGTATGAAATATACAACAAAAGTACTCACTAAATAGCAAATCATCCCAACAAATCTGTATAATACAGAAAAATCGTTGTCTCAGGGTTCCTGCGCTGAGTAGGTCTAACGAATCATTAATAATATTCTAGAGCTACAGAATAATAAAATAACCTGAGTGGGACATCTGTGGCTGTAGTGAACTAAAGGTTTTTTTTTAGGACCAAAAATGTATTTGTGGGGAAGGTCTACCATACTTGCATCACAATGAAATAAAGGACAAAAGTTTAAAAAGAGAAGTTTAAAATAAAATGCAGAATAGATGAGACAGAAGTTGACAATAAATGTTGTGATAATATATGCATGCTCACAAAACCAGATGAAGTTTATGCTACATGTTCATCTTAGAGATGGAATAAAGATATTTTCAAGGTATTAAAATTATCACTGAAGTCATAATAAGCTGAAAAAAAAAATCCAACAAAGAAATAAAAACCACAAACCAAGTCTATGTTTCCAAACTGAAAGGAAATAAGGAATATGACGTAAGAGAAAATCTTGTTCCATCACCCCATCAATGCCATTCCCAAAGGGTGCTCTTTGATGTAATGTTTTTCCTACTAATAGAAACTTTTTTACATTTTCCAACTTTGGCATATTTATGTTAATCAGAAGAAGTTTCCAACCATCATAGTTGTACTAGGAATTGATAAAATGGTGAATATTACCTATGTATATACGCAAAAAAAAAGTGCATATGCATAAGATTCCTCATTCCTACATTTACTAAGAAATGTTGTCCCTTATAGTTTGAAGAATTGCTTTATTTTTTAGATATTTTTAAGTAAAATTTACATTTTTTTTCCTTCCTTGATTTTTGTTCGTAATCATAGTTACTGTTTTATTTCCACCTGTAGCTTTTTTGTTTTCTTTGATTTGGTAGAAGTCTCTGATTGTATTTGTGAGGAGAAATTTCACTTTGACTAAAGAGAAATTGCAATCAACAAATTAATTCAGTTTATAAAACTTCCAGTGAACAGATTTTTCTCATAATATTATCTAGCAGATGAATTGTTTAGTGATTGATTGGTTCTCAAATTTAAATTAAATTAATACTTCAGAAGAATCTGGGGATTTTTAGGGGGAAAACAACAACAGAAAAAAGGCCAAATAAGAAATATAGAGATGTATTTGCTTGATTTTGAATAGAAGCAGAAATCAGCACTCATTTTCACCTGATTTTTTTCTTTACTTTAAAAAAATCCCAAACCCTAAAATATTCAACTACAGCAAGGAAAGTAAATAATGGTGAAATATTTCTCAGACATTATTATACAACTTTGTATTGCTATGTAAAATGTTCTTCTTCAAGTCTAATTATCTATTATTCAATCAAGCAAAATGGCAAATGCAATCAAGGTTCATTGAAGTAACCAAAAATTCCAATCAATGAACTCAGGGTGGTAAGTGCAGCACCTATAAAATCTTGTAATACACACTGTAAAAATGCTTGTGTGTTGTTAGAGTGCCACTTATCTACACATTTTAAATTCTTTATACAATAATATATTATACAATAATATATTACTTATACCATAATATATAATTTATACTTTATACAATAATATATCGTACAATAATATATTCAGTAATTTATTTCAGAAATTATTTGTTGATAAATTTGTTCTTTTTTCCTCCTGAATTTCCAGTAATATTGTGAAACTTAAAATGTAGTAAAGTGACAGTAGATTCTTTAAAATGTAAAGTTCTGCTGCACAGACTATGACAAGATCTCATGTTTTTCATTGTAGATTTTCTTGTACGAACTATTACCTGAGCAATCTGTGTTTTGATTTTCCTGTATTTGCATTGCCTTTTTGCTCATGAGGTATTTTGTTCTTGCACTGCTAATTTTACCCCATAATGCTTTTTGGTTTTAATAATAAATGTTTTCAATTAATTAAAATTTGAAAAATCTGTTTTTCTGTCCTTTATACTGTGATTCAAATTTCTAGTGCAATATCTGCTCTACTACTAGCCCTCTGCAAAATGCTATGAGGACAGCCACAAACCTAGTTTTCCATTTGGTTATTTAATATGAGATTAAAATTAAAACTGTAGGTTCCTGGGCTACAGTTCTATCTTAGACAATCTACTCAGCTGTTTCTCTCCCTCCAATCTTGACTTGGTGGAACGTTTTCAGCAGGTAACTGTAAAACTGTAGTCTGTGTGGTCTTCAAGGAAAAAATCATCCCTCTATAACAGCAGGTATACTATTCTGTTACACTATGATTACTATGACTCTTAGTCCCAGTGTGTCAAATTTAGAAGTTTCTCCTTCCAAACATCCTATATCCACAAAATTTATTTACCTGATGTGGCATCTAATGCATCAAGAATTATAAAAAGCAGCATTCTTTTTTCCTATAAAAGCAATAGTTTGGTGGACGATTGTATGGTCTCCACTGACGAGTATCAAGAGCATTCCTGAGCACTGTAACTCTATTGCTTATGTACACATATCGCTAAATGCCTTAAGTTGTTTTAATTATTTATTAGCATGGTTTTGTTTTTTCATCTCCAGCCATTTCCCAAATAATTTATATTAAGTTCTTGAGAGTTGGTCATGGACCATTCCCAATACACAAATTAGGAGAGTCTATACTTTCTCTGGAGTGTATAAAAATTTAAAAAATTTAATAGTATGGATACTAGCTGTTTTGAGCTAGATGATGTGACTCGGAGAACAGGCCTTGGTGCTTTTAATATATTCCTTTAATTCTTTGAGATGTGGTTTTCATTTTATGTGTTACAGAGATTTATGCATAAACCTCTTCAAAACTGAAGGATTTAATTTGCTGGGAAAAGTATTTTTAGTCAGGATTATTGCTCAACAATTTGTCTGACCATTAGTTTCACCCTTCATAAATGCTATATTTACTACTTTCCAGAGGAGAAAAGGATTTACTAACACCCAAAAGACATCAGTGTTTCTGATATGCCTTATCAGGTGCCTATTCTCTGAGAGAAGCTAGTAATGTGATTATCTGGCAAGTTCATGTATTACAGAAAATCCCTTGGAGGAAGTTGTGTGCATGACTGTAGCCTCAGAAGAAAGGAAGGGCATAAGAATAAACCTCTCCTCTGACCAGCATCTACTTCACAGAAGGACAAGCCTGAGGACAGTCATTTTTCTGGGAATGAATCCTAAATGAAAGAGCAATACCAAAATAAGATGCACTCTATCTAGTCAGCTTTTCAGCTGAACTGAATAGAGAAAGGTCTTTAAATCAGAACTAAAATAAAGACAGTCAGGCACATTCAATTTCCCTCTCCATACACCCCATATTGTTTTGTCTTTGAACATAATCACCCCATTAGGATTTAAAAAGGAGTACATGTAAGGAAGTCTTCATGCATGTTATGGTGTTAGTCTAATATCAAAAATAATTTCAAAACTCATGGTCCTAAGTAGGAGTATTGCTCACTTCTGTAGGGTCCATAATCCAATGTATGTTAGTATTGTTGTTGTTGCCATTATTCATACTGATATGAATATTACTATTAATAATATCAATATCAATATTATTTTGGCCTGGAAAACTCAATTATTTAAATGAGTTTAAATTCTGTAATTCTAGGTTTACTGTTTCTCTTTGCTGCCCTCTGGAGAGTTAGACCCAAATTGTTAAAAGCATTTGTACAGATGATCTTTGGATATGCTTTCTAATGAAATGCTTGGTGTTAGTACCTATGGGTTCTGCTACACAGATACATAGGAAGGACAAAAAATATGAAGAGGAGGTAAGCAGGAAAAGGAGCAGTGGAAAACTGGAAACTTCATCAATTCACGCAAATCAGCTACAGAAATTTCTCACTGACTAGTTCCAGTGACTTAGTGTGAAACGTCCTGAGAAGCTTCTCTCACACTCACTGTCCTGGGGACCTGCCCAGAAATTTACCCGGCTCCTCAGTTGTTTTGGATTTGAGTCTAATTTTCAGTACTCATGTACCATTGTGCTAAGTAAACTTATTAATTATCTCTCTAGATTCTACTAGTTCATTGTGGCCATTCCACAATTCACTATTTTTCTCAATTTTTCAATCAATTCCTCTCTTTTCGCAAGTAGATCAGGGATGGTTTCCCCTCTGGTTGGTACATGGCTGGCTGTCTTAAGTTACTAGGATATAATTCCGCTGTAAATGATGTTCTCTGATTCTGAGTACCTTGAGATTTTGCCCAGGAAATTGTCTTTCCTGCACGTCTTTAATTTCTTCTTTATTTTTATTTCCTTGCAACTTTACATAAAAACAGAATCATTACATTAGTTAACAAGGTGGAGTTCTCTCATATGTAGGCCTGCAGTTTTCAAATTACTTAAAGGAATTATGCACTTATCTTTGCTTGGGTTTGTTTTGAGTTGTTTTTTGGTTTCTTTTTCATTTAGTATGGAGTAAATCAGATCTACACAATGATGCAGGGCTATTTAAAATCCTAATATGAATTCTGATTCCAACTAACTTTTCATTTATGTACCAAATTGTCTCTATATATTGGAATTCTAGTTGCAAGAATCATCTTTCATAGGCCCACTTTCATTTAAGCACATTATGTTATTGTAATACCATCATTTAATACTATTTTTGTGTCTTATCTTCTCCGTTCTGTTTTTGCAATTATCAAAGTATGTAGTTTGTTATGCACTCATTTTTTCCCCAGATTTTTTTTTCCATGTACTCTGTATAAGATTCAATGTTTTATTAGTAACAGTTTGGATTTCCAGTATGTACCAGATGGAGTTAAAAGGAAGCTATTTTTCTCTCTTCTAACTGCTAACAGTTGTTTAACACTTTTCTGAAGAAATGCACCAATTCTCAACTTAGGTTAAGTAGTCATATGTCAAAATATGGTAAGTCTCAGCTCAGACTACTGCAACATGCAAGACTCGCAGCTGTTATCATTAATAATACAGAACATGAAGACAATGGTAATATCTCTTGAAATCCTCAGTATCATAGAAATTATGATCAGCAAATCTTTGACATGATTATTTCATCAGTCTATAGTTTGTGAATACTAATAAGATGTACTTTTGACACAGGCATCATGTCTGAACTAAAAAGCCATTAACAAAATTATAATATAAATAAAATGTGGAATGAAAGGCTAATAATGAGTGTGCCAGATGTTATACTCTGAATGCTTAGAATATTTATGGACTGTTCCAGTCAGATGGTGTATGCTCTGGACACATGGAGCATTTGAAAAATACAACATCAAAATATACTGAATAATACAGTATGATACAGATGTTTTCTAGGGGGTGGCAGTTACTGCTTTCCTGACTAAGCACTGGAAAGAAAATTGGAATTTCAGTCATGTGGAAAAGGGGTTTTGGTGCATATTCTGCTACTGGTTAAATAGCATTCATCTTTTCACTGATGACTGGCAAATAGTACTACTTTCATCTCATTCAAAGACAGTGAAAGACAAGAAGAAAACAATCAAAAGAGACAGCCAAGCACTTTCAAGCACCTATTAACTGAATGATGGAAGTAATCTGTCAATATTCTGTGTGTTAAACCATATTCCTAAACATATGCAAAATGTATTTAATGCTTTAGTGTATACCTATTTTTACTTTTTGTTTGCCCCAAACAATGTCTGTGTTATTTGGGAAGTTGTCTCGTCACTGATTAACTCTGAGAAGCAGAAAATATCTGTGTGTTATAACAAATAGTAGGCAATAGGAAATGAGAAGTATAGCTGTCAGGGGGCTAAAGTTTTGTGTCTAGATGAAAAACACTCATTCCATCAAGAAAAATCATGAACAAAGACTGAGGTCTAACTGTAGGTACTCCAGTGAGATCATGAAAAAATGAGAAGGACAAGTAACTTTGACATTTATCAATACTTCATTATTTTTCCTGAAAACCTGGAACTCATTAATCTAAACTGAAGATTATTGGCTATTTTTATGTGTTGCACTGCTCCTTGCTGAACTTCATGAACTTCCTGTCAGCCCATATCTCTAGCCTGTTGGGATCCTTCTGGATGGTTGCACGACCATTAGTGACTCCTCCCAGTTTGGTGTCGTTAGCAAACTTGCTGGGAGTGAATTGTGCCCGATCATCCAGATCACTGAGGATGTTTAGCAGAACTGGACCAAGTACTGACTGCTGGAGTACACTGCTAATCACTGGTCTCCAACTTGCCTCATGAACCTCTGGGTCTGTCCATTCTTATTTTCAAAGCATGTCACTGTCTACATACAGCCCATACTTAATCAGCTTGTCCATCAGTATCTTAAAGGAGACAGTGTGAAAGATATTGCTGAAATTTGAGTAAATAATATCTACTGCTCTACCCTCATCTACCAGGACAGTCATTTCACTATAGAAGTTCATTAAGTTTGTCAAATGTGTTTGTTCTCCTTAGTGAAACCTTGCTGACTATTCCTGATGATTGTCTTCTTTACATGTCTGAAAATAGAGATTAGGTTTAATTTATCTTCTTAAAGACCTTCATAGGGACTGGGGCTGATCAGTCTATAGCTCCTTGTATGGATATTCTCAGTTCAGTGAAAGAGAAAAGGAGAAAGATTTCTGCCAGGCTAAGCCTGGGAAAAAGTCTGAGAGGAATGTAAGCAATCTATTATTTCTCTTTCTGTTCATATTGTTTATAGATATGTTCTACCACTGTGTGCTATTCATAATGCACCAATAGTGTGAAAGATTTTCACTTTGAGACCAATCATATTTCACCTTAGTGATCCTGGTTCTAAAAGAGAAATGCTATATGTAATAAAGATCATTCTTTGCCTTCTGGACTTAGAGTCTCATTATTCTCGTCCTGCCTCAACAGCAACACCTGGGTTTTCTTCTGTGCCCTGTCTGAAAACAGGAATAGCATTTACTTTCCTGTCAATGACATCAGCAAGCTCTCTCAGAAATTGTGGGTGTATCCCCTCACAGATGATGAATTTATGTATGGCTGGTTTGCTCAAGTATTCCCTGAAATGATTCTTTTCCACCAGCTTTTCATTTTCTTTTCTCCAGATTGTTCCCCTTTTTTCTGATACCTAGGATTCCCAAAGGTTGGTTTTATAGTAGATACTACACTTCCTAGGCAAAGAAGACATTCATCACTTCTGCATTTTCTGTGTCTTCTGAAACAGATCTCTCATTCAACAGTGGTTATCATTGTGTGTTTGTAGCCTTTTTGTTTTTTGTATAAGCAGATTGAGAAGGAAAGGAAACCTCAGGGTTTTTTTGAGCCAAAAAAATCTTATGCTGTATACATAAAAATAAGGAGGCTATCGCCAAAGAGATGAGGCTTTCTGAGGTGCCCTGTGTTAGCTGGTGAAATACAAAAGACAAATTTTAGTCTATTTTCAGGGGAAAAAAACATGAGACATTATTTTAATTAAGAAGAATGGCCAAATGATATCACTGTATCTGTTGTAAAAGTTAGATAGAATGGGTTTGAGGTCAGAGATTAAAGATTTTCTGGATCCTGTAGTGAATTTGGTGTGGGATGAGGGATTCCTGGATGAAATAATATCTTCAGCTATATTGGAGTTATAGAGTGCTATTAGAATGTGAAAACTAGCTGAGATTTCCCCAGGAATTATGTTCCAGAGGGAATTTTTAACAGGTAATACCCAATAAGGACAAACAAATGCTACTCAGTCTAGAGAACAAGGCTACTGTTCATACAATAATAGTTTGGAGTAAATGATTAAACTCCAAGAGTTCCAATGGGGTGTATCACTGTCTTTAAATGAACACTGAGGAAAACTAATCTCAGGGCTGGTCATTAGCTAAAAGTTCTGAGAAGCTGGCTGCAGTTTCCCAAAGTCATTGAGGAAACTACGTCTCATTCAACAGTGAAAAAAAAAATAATCCAAAATCCTGAATGCCTTTGTGAATCTTGGCCTGAGGCAAAATTGATTTAAACTATCTCTTCTATTCAGGCTGTGAAAGATTTTGAAATAGACTTATATTACTCTAGAGACAGATGTCAACCATCCATTTATAAGGTGTCCTAATATGATACTTTTTCAAGCCCATTTCTCACAAATTTTTCCCTATTCATGAAGCTGTAGAAGAGTTAGACCAAGAGAAGTAAAGACAATATTCTAGCAGGACTGATGGGATTGGGGGTTCAGAAATACACCTGAGAGGTGAGATATCTGGTTTAAAGATATCTTGTATTTACTTAAATACAATTAAATGTATTGTTTGCTAAATACAAGAGAAAATATGTTTTACAGATTATGTTAAATTGAAAAGGCTTTGATAGAATTTGTTTTGAATGGGTTTCTTTAAAGAAAATGTCTTATAGAACAAGTTCTTCTGAGGAAAAAATAAGAATCAAGTCTTTAGTGTATCTTTAGATATACTCAGTAAATTTCATAGCTATTTAACTCTTTAAAATGGGGACGGAAATGGAAGTTTAATATCTTCATTTAAACCAATATAATACTTTTTAAATTTACCAAATATTGAGAATACTTAACAGCTGTATTCTCTGCCAAATAAAGAATTGGCCAAAATGCAAAATTTTAGCTCATTTTCATCCATTGAAATGACATAGCTAGTGAAGTAACAGTACCAATTTTTCTAAGCCAAGGAAGATACTGCTGGTCTGTTAAGGTTTGCAATTATGATTTTATTTGATACAAAGTTGATGATTTTGAGGTTCATTAGATTTCTTTTGAATTACGAAATAATTTAGTGCACATTATTCCAGAGCTAGAAGATTATACAATACAGTTTTGTCATTATTAGACTGAGCTATACTTGAAACAATGACCAAGAGATAAAAAGTGTCCATATTATATTTCCAATCCCCTTAATGAAACAGCTCCTGCAGGGTTCATACTTAGCAATAACAACAGTTATACTGAACAGAAAAACTATAGTTGTGGGGGTTTGTTTTGTTTAGTTTTGTTTGGTTTTGTTTTGTTTCTGTCCTCATGTAGATTTGTTGCCACCAGCTTTCATATTCACATCTTACAAGCCTTTGGGTAATAGGACTTGGATCAGAAAGTTGTATTCAGAAAAAACAACAGGTTTCTGGGGATTATTTTTTCACTTCATATTAAGGGGCTTTTTGTGACAATAACAGATTTTAAGGCATAACACCAAAGCTAGAAATTCTTTATGTACACAATTATGAAGTAATTGGAAACTAAGTAGTATTTCAAAGCTAACATTTGAAATGCTGCAAGGTTTGAGGCTTGTATAAGGCAAATCTCAATATGTTTTCCTTCTATAACAATTTACTCTAGAAGTCATTCTTCTATATCATTAACCTATTTTTTTAAACCCTAAAATCGGGCAAAGCAGATATAAACAGTAAAAGACCAATTCTGTGATCAGATGGTTACCTTGTATTTCAGACTACAGGATTTATGAATGGATTTTGCTCTATGAAGACATGATGTGAAGGGTACACGTGTTGCCTGCTGTGAGAGCATTCGTTTAGGCTACATATAGATGAATAATATTAAGAGAAACAAAGAATGACATCCATATAGCCTGACCTGCGTGAATTTTGAGGTTAGGGCACAATTCCAACAAAGTGACCATCAAGCCTACACTTACATTAATGCTTTGTACACCATAAAAACCTATAATGTAGAATAATTCACAGAATATTTCTCAACACCAGATAGGAGCACCCACACTATGGACAGATTCCATGCCCTTATATATTAATTCAAACTCCATGCAAGTTTATTAATTAAGAATTAATCCAAACTCCACGTGAAACAGTTCTTCAAAAACAGACTAGGTTGCTATGTGACAAAAGAGAATGCAAGTGTAAACTAACTCAGAGATATTGCATACATTGGGGCACTGAGAACTGACTAGGTGGATTTTCCTATGCTGAACAATATGCAGCATTTTACACTAGGCCTGCTTCTTTTGCTGGTTTTAATACTTTTATAGCAAATATATTACGATTTTTAATATTAATTTTATTTTGTCTCTTTCTTTCGTGCAGTTCTTTAAATATCCTGGTGGATATTTATTAATAACACCTACAAAAAATGTTCTAATGAATAATATTAGCATCTTGTGTCGGGTTTATGATGTTTTTCTCTATGTATGTCTGACTAAATATGTGTCCTGAGGGCATAATCTTTTAAAATAAACTATATAAAAAATTTTTTTGAGACTGGAGACAAAAAAAGTCCAAATATTTCAGCTATCTCAAAGGTGATCATTAAAGGACGTTAACAGCAATTTTAAATTGTTATCTAGATGTTTTCATTTACATTACACAATTTTAATGGGCACTTATAAGTAGGAATTTGTACTCTAAGCTGTCCTTCGCTTTCTATTAGTCTAGCGTATTTTTATGAATAGTGTGAGAAGACATTGAAATGGGCAATTTAGCATTTTAGGTAAAAATCAGAATACAGAAATTAAAGATGCAATTGCCTAAATGTAATTTTGGTACTATTTGTTAGGACGTTTGAGATATTTAGCTGGAGTAAACAGGTATAAGACAATATCTATAGAAATTAATGCCTGCCTTTTTGCTCATAGAGAGACATAGAGAGACTGCCAGAGGTCAGGTGACAATCCTAGGTCATGTGTGAAATGGTCCTAAATTAAAGGGACTTAATAGACTACAAATAAACATTACTAATTTTCTGCATGTGATTCTACCCACAAGGTCTAATCTTTCTTTTAAATCTAGTAAGTATTCAGAAATTGAACCCTTTTTCTAGCTTAATTGAATAGTTTGTTATGTTTGAGTGACATGTTCTTGCTGCAAAGCAAATACTCTGAATGTGGGATTTTTTCATATTTTTGTCATTAACCAGTTTGACTATTTCTAATTATGTTTTCCTTGCTATTTGTGTATGTCATTTTGCAAACAAACACAAAGAAACCACATGTAGTTCTGCATTCAGCTCACAGAGTATAATCTGTTCCCTTTGCTGGAGGAAATCCTCAGTGATGTGTTGCCAATATTTTAACAAGAGACTCTCACAAATCATTCTCCCCTTAAGCCTGTGTTAAATGTGTGCATCAGGAGTATGTGTACTCCAGAGAGGAATGGCAATAGACTCATTTGTTTCCAATTTAATGTGGAAATGTATTCTCATAAACATAACCAAGATAGGATCTTGTTTGGCTAGCGGACTGGTATGAAGTTCCTGGAAATATCCAGACTATATTCCTTAGTAAAAACATACTGATGAAAAACCTGTGTGCAGATAGATTTACTAAGACAGTACTGTGCTTTGAAACAGCATGTGAGCAGAACTGTTATTCATTATCTACTGAGGTGTAATACATGATAAGGTGTTTGTTTTCCTCACTATGGTATCCTTAATTCAATAAACTCCTAAAAGTTCCCAAATTAAAAATGTTGCAGATATGGTACACACATACAAACACACACACACACTTAAAAAGCCTGACTACAAAATTTTGTATATTCAGAAAAAAGTTTCCTCCTTCTAAAATTGCATAATGACACACTTATAATACTATTTGTCTTTCAGGGCAATTACAAGGGATTAGGAAAGCACCATTATATGAGGATTATCCTTAAGGGTTTTCAGAGAATAACACTGCTATATTCCTAAGGATATTCCCACAAATAAGTAATGTAGAAAGAATGCAAACAGCATAGATCTTCTTCTGACAGTGGCT
This sequence comes from Taeniopygia guttata, assembly GCF_048771995.1. Lineage (NCBI taxonomy): Eukaryota > Metazoa > Chordata > Aves > Passeriformes > Estrildidae > Taeniopygia > Taeniopygia guttata. The sequence goes on from NC_133024.1 coordinate 52,627,787, forward strand.
GAGAAACTCTTATGAGAGCCATAACCTTTAGAATACCATAAATTTGAGGAAAGAAATCTGTTGTTCTATGCTGTTAGAACTGTTTCACACTACATGGATAAATTAATTATTTATCAGATGAAAAAAGAGGGATGCAACAGAAGCAACTGTGGCACATCCTGTTCTCATTTGCTCTAGCAGCAGTGTTGTGTGATTTAAACTGGTGGTGCAGGCCTAATTTTTCTCTAAGGCCATGAAGCATACATCTCCTCAAGAGCAGTTTTAATCTACTTGCATGAAATATTATATTAATTTTGCTTAATTTTGAATATAAAAGTTATTTAATAAAACTGTCCATACGCTAATCATGAACAGTCCTCAACAATTTGAATTAAAATATACTTACCTTTCTGATCAATAGGTACATAAAAATGTCATGGAAAGGGAATCATTCTAAGTTTAGCCTGGAGAAAAGGAGGCCTAGGAGAGGTTTTATCACTCCCTACTCCCACCTGAAAGGAGGTTGTAGTGAGTTGGAGGTCAGTCTCTCCTCCCAGAAAACAAGTGACAGGGTCACAAAATATCCTCAAATCTGCCAGGCAAGGTTTCAATTGGATATTAGGAAAAATTTCATCACTGCAAGGGTGGTCAGGCATTGGAATAGGATCCCCAGGAAGTGGTGAAATCACCATGCCTGGAAGTGTACAAAAACCACATGTATATGACACTTGGGGATATCATTTAGAGCTGGACTTTGCAGTGCCAGACTCACTTGAGGTTGGACTCAATTTGTGACCATAGTGCAGGTAGGAGACAATCAAATATTAAAAGGAAACAGAGCTACAGACAAGAAATTCATTTTCCTGAATGCACAAGAACAGTTATTGGAAAACCAAAAATGAGAAATGAAGAATTAGGAGCATACATAAATTCCCCTTGGGAGGGATGTTAATAGTATGAATCTCTTTATCGCTGTGTGCACTTAATTTATTACTGTTCACATCTCTTGTATTTGTCTGTTGTGCTGAATAATGTTTACATGATCATGATGTTCTGGTTTGGGACAGGACAGTGTTAATTTCTGCAGTAGCCAAGAATGGGCAAGGCTAGGACCCAGAGGTTATTCTACATCACCTCCCCTCATTTGCTGAGGATAGGGGAGGGACTCTGGGTCTGGCTAGTGTGGGGAGGAAGATGTAATGAATTTTCAGGGCTTGTCCAGAAGAGGTAAGTAAACACACGACTAGTCCAGCTTCTTTCTTATATACTCTGTTATTAGGACTTTGTTATTAGCTGTTTTAATTATTAGCTGTTTTCTTAAATAAACTGTTCTTGTCTCAACTCATGATCTTTACTGTTTGTGCCTTCAGTTCTTCTCTCTGTTCTGTCACACTCAGGAAGGAGACCTGAGGAAATAGTATGTGGTTTAGAGCAGTTTAGTGGGAACACTAAATTAGAAACTACTGTTTGTAAACAACATCTTTATTTGGCACCCAACATGAGGCACAAAGTGCTGGGGTGACAACAGTTCTCCTAGAGTTGGTTAGAAAGGAATTTCATCTAACCACTTGCTGCATTAGGCAACGAACCATGAGTTCATTGCCTAATACAGCAAATGGTTACTTGGTCTGTTCATGTGTGTGTGGTACCTAACTCTGTGTGTATTCCTGTATATGCAATATGTGCTACTCATGATGATATTCTTCAGAGCAGGGAGAGGGATTAAAGTTGTGAATCCAGTTTATGACATTATAACATCCAGGGCAAGGAGGGACATTTGGGATGTATATTCAGTGTTGGTCTCCTATCCTTACCTCAGGGTCTGTCTCTAAAAGTCCATTAGCAATCATACCCAGTCTGTGGGAGGAACTGAGAAGGATGATTCTCCTCAGCTTTTCATTCCCTTTTCTTTCTTTAGACCTTTTGAGGATTTTGAATTTCCCTTGGATGTAAAGGAAAGTATGTGCTTGCTGCTAGGTCTGCCAGATCTCCTCAGTGCAGTCCACACCACATTCAGAGTTACAAAAGAGATATTTTAGGATGGTCTTTCAGACATATGCCCCAAAGTTTGATAGCCAGAAGTGACATGGAAGATGGGAAAAAATGGGCCAGCTCTTGAAGGACGATTCTGCTTCAATGGTTTGAAAATTCACCCCTGAACAACTCAGGACCCTGATAACATGGCAAAATATTTGAAAGAAAAATGCTCTTGCAATTCCAGAGAGGTATGAGGTTTTTCAATGAGATGAGCCTTGGCTATCAGACAATGCTTGTCACTAGGCAGCAGATTCAGGAGGTGATGGAGGAAAGCAGACCTATAGTGACTTTGACCACTGAAACTGCAGCTGAACCAGAAGAACAATCCATTTTATTTGTAATTTCCTTTAGACAAAAGAAGAAATTGAGACCAAATCAATTCACTTTGCGAGGGATGAAAAGGAGGTAGGGCCCTCACAACATCATTATTTATTTGCTGTTTTCAGTAAATTGTTCTTATCTCAACCCATGATCTTTACCTATTGAGCCTCCAATTCTCCTCTCTATTCCACTGCAATAGGAGTGGGAGAGAGGAGTGAGAGAGCAGCTTCTAATTTGGAATCATTAAGTGGAAACACTAAATTGGGGAGTACCATTCCTAAACCATAACACATGGTAACCTGATAGAACAGATCCATGCATTCTGGATAACCTAATAGAACAGATCTATGCATTCTGGATACCCTTACAAGGTCATATATCAGATAAATTTTGGCCCCCCCAGAGCTAAGTGACTATTTTGACATGGAAGTCAATGAATTCAGCATTTCATTGGTCTCCTGTCTTCTCTGAGATGCATAACATTAGCCATTCCAACTATATATTACAAAACCACATCATTATTTAAGATGTGTTCTCTAACTTCCATTCCTTCCTGCCAACAGACTACTGTGTGCGGTGGTGCATACTCATTTTCACTTAATGATCAGGAAATTGATTAAGATACAAAGAAGGACAACAAAGTTGATTAAAGGTTTCCCAGCACTCACTTGCAGAAAAAAAATTTAAATATGTCTATCTTGGTTAAGATATAAAGGAAAGGGTGATTGATAAAAAATATCTGATGCTCTCAGCACTTCAAATGAAAATAGAGCAAACTGTTACAGGAAGAATTGGAAGGAATGGTATAAAAATACCCACATAAAAACAGTGTTCTGAACTTGACAGAATAAAATTCAGGCAGTGGATCAGATCAACAACAGACTGAAAATGATGGAAAATCACAAATATTATGCCTCATTTAATCCTTTCATAATACTCTTCAAAGAAATAACAAGATGGCATTGTTTAGAGTGTGGAGATCAGAATGGTGAATTCTAATTTGAGCTTGGTTGCCGACTTATAGGAGAACGTGAAGGCAATATTTCTGTCAAAGCAAGAATTCTGAAGTATAAAGTGGTGATAATAAAAACTTTTAGGAATGCAGGGAAGAGAAAGTAGGTTTAAAATATGAAGTAAATTTATAAAAATGAAAATGGCATGTGTATCAGGGTTTTCTGACTGTTGCCTAAAGCAGTAATTTGATTTCTGAAAGGCATCACAGAATATAGATATTGCAGCAGAACACTGAGGGTGAAAGAAAAGTCCTTGAGTTTTACTCTGGAGCAGATCAGAGTTTCAGTGTCACTTGAAAAAAATAGAATACATATAAGGAAGTTTTAAACACTGGGTTGTCTCAAAAGCTATACATCTATATATACCCATATATGTGTACATAAGGCAAGAAGTGCAAAATCAAGAGATTAGTCAAATTATTAATAAAGGCATCAAAGCTCTCTGAATATGACAGGCCTTTAAAACAGAGATAAACATTATCTAATAATTACAGGTAATAAAATAGGGCTGTCATTCACAAGAAAGAAAAGTATTTTTAAAACCTGTATTGTTCAGATTATGTTTCAGATTATTTGCCATTGTGACTGTTTTAAGAGTTTTAAAGGATTAATTACTATTAACAAATTTAGCTTCTGTAAGTCTCTAAATAATTGTCTGCTTTAATTCAGATAACCATTTCAGAAGACAAGACTCAAGTTAATTTCTCTAGTCATCACCAGGAGTCAGCTTCACAAGGTCTGGATGTGTGCATCCTTGTGATAGTGTCCTGTATGATCTAGCATCAGTGAAACAGAAACAGCATTAATTAAACAAAAGAAGCATTAATTAAACAGAAAGAAACCGCAGATTTAAGAGAGGGAACATGGTCAGCAGTTGGTAAATCTGACTCTTTAAGCAGACCATTGAGTATAGTAATGTTTGCTTGCAGACCATAAAGCAAATGGTATCCTGGACTGCATGAAATACAGCATGGCAAGCAGGCCGAGGGAGGGGATTTTGCCCCTCTATTCTGCTCTGATGAGACCTCACCTCAGAGGTGTGGACAGAGCTGTGTCCAGCTCTGGTGTCCTCAGGAAGTACATTGTTCTGTTGGAGCAAGTCCGGAGAAGGGCCATGAAGGTGATTAGAAAGATGGAACAGCTCATCTATAGGGAAAGGATGAGAGAATTGGGATTGTTCATCTTGGAGAATGCTCTGGGGTGACCTAACTGTAGTCTCCAAGTACCTGAAGGAAGCCTACAGGAAAGATGGAGAGAAACTTTTTGTATGGGTATATAGTGATGGGAGACGGAAGAATATCTTTTAATGGAGAGTAGCTTTAAATTAGGTATAAAGAAGAAATTTACATTGAGGGGTGTGAGGACCTGGAACATATTGCCTAAAGAAGATGTGAATGCTTCATCCCAGGAAGTGTTCAAGTGCTCCTTTGAGCAACCTGGTCTAGTGGAAGGTATCCCTCCCTGCTCATGGCATAGAGGTTGGAGCGAGATGAGCTCCAAGGCCCCTTATAGATCAGCCCATTCTATGATTCTACTGGCAAATGTAGCACAGAGGAACTTGTAGGGTCAGCAGCTATTTTCTCTTTTGCTTATGAATGAGCTGAGAATTAACAGTTTCAACAGATGTATTTCTATAAACAACAGAGAACCTGTATTCATTTACACAAGGGCTTATTTATTAAATTATAAACGTAAACAATCATATATTTGATTTGAAATATGATGAAAAATATAGTGACTGTCCTGATGCTAAAACCAGAAAAAACAATTGAAGCTATATAAAATCAGAATCATTGTAAGGTTTGTAGCAGCTGAGTTACAAATCCGTCATGACAGGGAAATGGATTTTTAAAAGAAAATTGCATAGGATTTTTTCCAGAAGTATTATTGTGAACGTCTTCTGAATACGTTTAGTAAAGCCTGTCAGAAAATTTATAATATCCTAACAGAATGAAAAAAAAGTAAAATGAACTGAAAAGTTAAACATTTTTTTTAATTTTAAGAGTGAATAAGGGTCCGATAAAATTAGTTATCAGTTGGGATTATTGAAAGATGAAACAACAATTTTCCTGTCTTATCTGTCTGCCGTACTCAATGTTTTCCTATTTTGTCTAATCAAAAGCAGGCCTTGTTGCCCTCTTTTCCCAGTGTATCTGAGAAGCAGATTTATTTAGAAATTATAAGGATTGGGAAATAATTTTCAGTTATGGATCAAGTGTATGTGTTAGAATGGCATAAATTTCACAAGGGAAGGTAAGAATCCTTAGTGATACAAAAACCCCACTGTTATCTTTCTTTTGCATCTGTGAGAGAGAAATGCCATTGTATATACCATTGGACTAATTCTTACAGGCCATCTATCTGTGTACTTTTGTCCATTGTGATAAATCTCACATGCATGGATGATTTTTTTCCTGAGCTCTTGGGATTAGAAGGTGTTGTTTATTCATTAACTAGGAATAAATGATTCAAACTGAGCAATTGAGATAATGGTCCAAATTGGGGAATGTTAACCTCTATTAACCTCCATTTTACACTTCCTATACCTTATCCAAATTGCTTTGATCTTCTGGTAATTTTTTATGACAGTCTTTTTAACAATAGAAATTTTCAAATTAGGAAAAGGATAATAGTTTGTTTATTTGTTCTATTATCCTATATAATGAAGTATAGATTGTGATACTTCTTCTAATTCTAGTACATAATTAACATAAAACCGAGCTTTTGACAAAAAATTATGAATTAACCATAAAAAAAACAAAATTGAAACTGTTTTTAATAATTGTGTCTATGATGGGGTATCACAGAATTTATGAGGTAAAAGTAAAACAGAAGCTTTTTTTATTCTAAATTTTGGACTTCAAAATCATACCTCATGATTGTATGTAATTTTATGTAATTTTAGCCAGATGGCTTTCCATCAATATGATTCAATAGTGAAATGTTGCATACAACTTTACACTCATGCTGGAAAATTATTTGCATTTTTAGCAGAATGTTTTCATAGAATCATTCAATATCCTGAATTGGAAGGGACACAAGAAGATCATTATATTTAGCTCCTAGCTCTGCACAGGACAGCGGCAAAAATCCCATCTTGAGCTTGATAGCATTATCCAAACACTTCTTGAACTCTGCTTGGTTGGTGCTGTGACCACTTTCCTAGAGAGGATGGTGAGTTGACCTTGGCTGGACAACAGGTACCCACCAAGCCCCTCTACCACTCTCCTCAGATGAATGAGAGAAAATAAGATTGAAAACAACTCATAGGTAGGTTTAGATAAGGCTGTTTGCTAAAGGAAAAACAAAAATTTGCATGCATGCCTTTTGAGAAGAGTGTAGGGGATTGACACTGTCTGGACGCCAGGCACCCATCAAATCCTCACTATCACTCCTCTCCATAGCTGGACAGGGAAGAGAAAGTATAACAAAGGGTTCATGACCTGAAATTACCAGAAGTCACTCATTAAATACCATCATGGGCAAAACACACTTGAATTTGAGAAATAATTGAATCTACTACTAACAAAATCAGACCAGACTAATGAGAAGTAAAATAAGATTTAAAAACCTTCCTGCCACCCCTCCCCCCTTCCCAGGTCTACTTCCTCCACTCCAGTGGTGCAGGGAGACAAGGAAGGGGGTGTTGCTGTCAGTTCATCACAGGTTGCTCCTGCCATTGCTAAAGTACAGGAGCCCATCTCCACCTATAACACAGGGTCCGTCCCATGGGAGTCAGTTCTCCATGAACTTCTCCAGCGTGAGTCCATCCCACTGGCAGCAGTTTAATGTGATTCACATGCTCAGGGTGGAGTCCCTCAAGGACAGGCTGCTCCAGGATCGGCCCTACAGGGCTGCAAGTCCTATCAAGAATACTGCTTCAGTGTTGGCCCCTCTCCACAGGTCTGCAGGTCCCTTCCAGAAGTCTACTTCAGCATTTCTCCCATGGGTTCACAGCGTTCTCTCAGGCATCCACATGCTCCCTCCAGCCTGCCAGGACACTGCTGACTCTTATTCAACTTGCCGTCAACCAGGACCCCCTCGGTTCCTTTCCCCAGCACTGCTTTCCAGCATTTTAATGTCCAGTCTGTACATACATCAAGGGCTGCCCCATTTCAGGTACAGAATCTGGTACTTTTGTTAAATTTCATACGATTGGTGATTGCCCAGCCCTCTAACTGGCTTCCCTTGGTCAATTAGGTGAGTTACCTTGTCAAAAAAGAAATTATGTTTCACAAGCAGGATTTCTATCATGAAGTCATACTTACTGTGACCAGTGACGGCATTGTTCTTCAGGTGTTTTTTAATACCTCCGTGAATAATCTCCTCCATAATTTTAACAATCACTGAATTGAGACTGACAGTTTCCAGGGTCATCCTTCTTGCCCTTCTTGAAAATTTGGATGACATTAGACAGCTTCTTGTCCACTGGGACCTTCCCAGATTCCCACAACTGTTCAAAAATCATAGAGATGTCTGACAATGACATTATCCATCTCTTTTAGTATTCTTGAATCCTATTATATCCCCACCCCCCACCCCCCCCGCCCCCCAATAGACTTAAAGGGATCCTGCTGGAGCAGCAGCACCAGAAAGAAGTTCAAGGTCAAATGGGAGTGGATGATTCTTACAGTCATGGTCCTCCAGAACTGGGACCCCCTTAAACCCATTGTTAATGTTGAAGAAAGAGGCAAAAAAAACATGAAACATTTCTGCCTTGTCTCTGCCCCTGTTTGTGAGGTGACCATCCATATTATGTAATGGGATGATGTAATTTTTGCTATTAATGGATTTTAAAAGACTCTTTTTATTTCCTCCGACAATACTATCCAGCTTCAACTCCAGCTGAGCTTTGGCCACGTGAATTTTCTCACTACAGAACCATCTCTGCAGTCCACCCGTGTCATGTGACTTTGCTTCTGCTGGACATACTCATTCTGTTCTTACCTTATTTCCAAAAGGAGATCCTTGCTCAGCCAAGCTAACTTTATTCCTTGTCTGCTTAACTTGCAACATTTTGGAATTGCCTTCTGCTGTGTCCTTAGAGGGTGGTGCTTAAAAACTGACCAGCTCTGGTGGACCCAAAAACCTTCTAAAGCGGGCCTTAGTCACTAGTTCCCCAAGCATCCTAACATCTACTTTCCTCATGCCCAGGGCTGAAGTGCTGCTATTTCTCTCCTGCTGTCAGCAGAGATTTTAAACTCAACTGCTTTGTGGTAGCTGTGGTCAAGATGGCCATCAGTTACCACTCATGCAAAACTCTGTTAAAAACAGAGGGGTTTTAGCACTGCTAAAAAACAAAACAACAAGGGCACCTTTCCCAGTTGGCTGCCTTAGTATCTGTACCATGAAATTATCATCCATGTGTTTCACCCATCCTCCAGTTCTATTTGTGCCAGCTGCGTGGTGTTCCCAGTTAACACCCAGCAAGTTAAAGGCCCCCCCCCCCCCCCCCAAGGATAAGGGCATTTGATTAGGAGGTGTTCCTTAGTTCCTCAAAGAATAATTCATCAGTATGATTGTTCTTGCTAGGTAGTCCTTAGTTGACTTCCACAGTGACATTTCATTATTTGTTTGTAGTTTAATCCTTACCCAGAGGCTCTCAACTGTGCCACTGCCAACTGTGAGCTCCATATATTCCAACTCCTCCATTACATACAATGCCATCCCCCCGCCCTTCCTGCCCTGAGATCCCTCCAGAAAAGCCTCCAACCACCCAGTGTGACACTCCCATCACAGAATTCAACCCACCAGGTTTTGCTTATGACAAGATGTCAGATCTCTAGGACTGCACCAAAGCGGTCAAGCTCCTCCTATTTTATCCTGTTTCATAGTTTCAAAATAAAGGAGTTTCAGTGTTCATCTGTTTTGTGGGTTAACACCATTAGGCTTCAAAGACCCACACAGATGCTCATTCCTTTCCCCCAGAGTAAGATGTGGGATACAATTGGAAAAAGATAAGTGACAAAACTCATGGGTTGACATACAGACAGTTTATTAAGTATAAGAAAACCAAAGCAAAACAGAAAAGCAACCAAAACAGAAAATACCCAGTAAAAAAAGCAAATTAAAACAAGTGATGCAAAAGCAATTGTTCACTAGTCAAACTGATGCCCAGCTGGTACTTGAGTAATTACAACCCCTGGCTAACTCTGCCCTCCAGTTTTCTTGAAAAGTATGACACAACATTGACCTTTTGATCAATTTTGACCAGCCATCTCAGTTCTGTTGCCTCCTAGATTTGTCCTCTTCCAACTTAATCACTGGGGCCACAGTGAGAAACAGAAAAAATTGATGATTGGTAAACACAGCTCAGAAATAGCTTAATTGTTGGTGTGTTATCAACACTTCTCATTGTAAAATGTAGCACTAAACAAGCTTCTGTGAAGAAATGAATTCTTTCCCTGCCAAAGCCAGTGTGATTTCACATGGGAATCACATTTGCCTCAGTGAGATATTAGACTTAATTCTTAGGAGATCAGGACCTAACAACAAATCCACAGTTCACATCAAAATTAAGTCTAGACACTCTAGTGTTATCACTCCAGTTTCTCTTTCTTGGATACCAATCATAGCAGCTGCCCTGTTGGATAAAATTGCATGTGTCATTAAATCTTGTTTCAGTTTTCAGCAGAGGGGAGGAGAATGTTCTCTGTGGAAGAGCAAAGTTATTCCTTCAGTCTTTAAGATCTATCACAATTTTCACTGGAAGGCATTTTACTTTCCTTTCAAAGTTCAGCATCTGTCTAAATATGTATGCTCTTGAAAACAAGTGAAGTCTCTATTACTCTTCCATCCTAGGGCAATTAATGAGCATAGAGGGAATATGCAGAGAGGGAAAATAAATTACAGAAATATTTGTGTAATCCTGGCAGTACATTGTAAGTTAACAAAATCATGCTGTTGGGATTGTGTCGAAGATAGTCCCAAACTACTTTTTGATGCACTTAGCATCTGTTTTTAAAAAATATCTTGTCCCTCCAGTAAATATTATTTGCACATTCCCTAACCTATCTCTTTGCCAAGTTGAGCTTTAAGACATTCATCTATGTGGTTTTTTTAACGTGAAAGGAACAGTGTGTGTCCATGTATCCAGACTGTATTCAAATATTTGTATTTGGTGCAAAGCCCCTATTCATTTGAGAAATAACAAATTAACAAACAAAAACCATAAAGCTGACTGTTGTCGTGCATGCTATATGACATACCTTTTCAACAATTTCTGCATAGTTCCACATCAATTTATTTTTATTTCATATAATTTAAATGTTTGATTTCATATCTCTTTTCAGTGAGCATTTTATCAATATTTCACTTAGGCCAGTATTTGTCACCTTACAGCTTTTTTCCTAAAATTTTCTTCATGCCACTCCCTTGGGTTGTCTCACTGGTCACCAGAGAGAAGAGATCAGTGTCTGCCCCTCCACTTCGCTTTGTGAGAAAGCTTTGGACTGCAGTGAAGCCTCCCTGCAGTCTCCCCTTCTTCAGGCTGAACAGACCCCCAGTGACCTCATATGGCTTTCCCTCTAGGCTCTTCACTGTCTTCATAGCCCTGATCCTGATCAAATCTGTCCCAACTGTTCTGAGAATAGCTAATGAATTGTAGGTCTGATAGCAATATTCTTAATAAATCTGTGTGGTAGGTTCACCTCAGCTAACATTAAGCACCCACACATGCACTGGCTCATGTCTCTCTGTCCCAATGAGGCAGAGGATAAAAAAAAGGAAAGAGTAAAATTTGGCTTTAAATAAAGACAGGGATAGGACTTGTCAAGAACTATTTTGGGCAAAATAGACTTGACTGTGAAAATTTAACTTTATTTTTCAGTAATTAGGAGAAATATTTAATTATTGACTTAGGTATTGACAAACACACCCTGCCCCTGACCAACATGGGCAGCATAGGCAGGCTGCTGTCCAAGTGTAATGTGTGAGATTCTCATATCATGTTACCGCTGGTGAGCCAAGGGTCAGCATGATTCTTACCTGCATTCAAAAGTGATTTGCATGATTTACTGTTGCTGTGAGATGACCTGAACACCAAGTGTTCCTGACAGTGGACCAAAGCCACTGCATCAGTTGTGATCTTGTGTTTGTTATCAGCAATTGGATGAAATTCCATATGGGGTGCATTGCTGCTCATCTTTTGTACTGTCTCAATAAGGCTTTGTTAATAAACTGTTGTCAGGCAACATTACTGTTCTGACCACAGAAGCAGAGATGACAATCAATAAAATACCTGTCTTCATACTTTCCCAGGTTCAATTAATTTCATTCCAAATTTCTCTCCTTCTTGCATTCCACCCACTCGCCATCTATTTTTTTTTTTTTTTTTTTTTACTTCAGTTTTTCATTTTGGACACTTCTTGTTCTGCCTGGTTATCACCACAGGTAACAATCAGTCCCTTCAGTGAAACAACTCATGCAGGAGGTCACAGTCAGTACATTGGGATTTCTCTCTGCTACTCCTTGTTTCTCATGCTTTTCATGTTCCAGAGGCACACTCTCATAGATGGGTAGTTACTCTGCCATGGAGTGCCTCCTCTGGTCTTTTTATTCCCTCATTTCTTGTGCTGCGCCCTCATTCATCCTTCACTTTTTCAATTATCTTTTCCCCTTTCTTAAATATGTTTTCACAAAGATACAAATGTCTTTGCTGATGTGCTCAGTTGTGTTCTGTGGTGGGTCCAGTGGAACTAGTTGGGACTGGTTGTGTCCAGCACAGGGCAGACACTTGTCTCTTCTCACTGAAGTCAAGCGTGTAGACCACATGTGCCAAAACTTGCCATTTACAACCAATGCAATCTTTCAACTTACAGGTGTAGACTACAATGACACTAACTAAAAACAGGATGAAAAATAAAACTGGACAACTACAGAACCTGACCTCAACAGGAGACCACAACCAATAGAACAAATTATGAAGGAAGAAATAATTAAATAAGTTGACATGCATGAAAGGTGAATGAATCAATGCGAGGGATTAGCAAAGACATATTGTGTCACACTGATAAAATATTTTAATAAAATGACTCTTTTGTTAAAGAGAAGAGAATTGAGGTAGATCTAATCTATCTTGACTTCTTTACAACACTTGCTTTGGTACCTCATGGGAAATTTTCACTGAAGATGGTGGTTAGTACATGAATTGAAAGTTGAATAAAGAATTATGTGATAGAGAGATTACTAGTAGAATACTCAATGGATTAATTTTGATAATCTTTAGTACCTTGTTTAATGACAGTGATGTAGTTGATGCTAATGGATTTTTATGATGACAGAGACCTTGAAATGTATAAAGCAGTAGGAGCACCTGAAGGTCTTCTGGGAAGAATAAGACAACTTTGAAAAAAGAAACAACAAAATTGATAACATGAAGTGCAATCCACCTGGAGAATTAAAACCCCATCTCTGCTAATAGGTAAAGATCTACCAGCTGGATGACAAAGTGAATTAAGGATTTTCTTACATTTATTGATAACAATGTGACTGTAAGTCCCCAACATGAGATGAAAAAACATTATCTTGAGAGCTATCAGGAAAAATATTTGGGGTAAAACCAATATAAAATCACCTCAGGAAGTCTTTGTACTCTTCTGTTGATGTATATAGAATACACAGAAGCAATAATTCAAAGGCAAAGAAAACAACTGAAGAATGTATAGAATATATATGACACAGAGAATAATTCTGTGTGTATATATATAAAATAGAAGAAATGTATTTATTATGAAATTTCTACAATGACTTTGTAAGTTGGATGCTCTGTAAGACAAAATGGTTATGTTACATCTTTATTTAGTAGCATTGATCTCACAGAAATAAATAATTATGTGCATGCATTCATCCATCTGCTTAAAGAGATTACATTCAAGCAGGATGTTTGCATATCTAAGTTTTCGACATTTAACTGAAAATTCTCTAAGGTGACAGTGAAAGGATAGTTGCCCCATCCCACAGTTTGTCACGATCGTAATGACTAGATAACTTCCAGCTGGTTTGAAATAAAGAATAAGACCATTTTTCTGAAATTGAAATTAATTGCCTAGATAATATTTTCAGTATCTGAAATAGACAGTGATGAAGTTGATGATTTATGGTATCTCATGTATGTTTTTAATTTAAGAAGAAAAATTTGAATTTCAGTTTAAATAGATCATCCTAAAGTTTTGAAGGACTTAGACATCACCTTGATCTACAAAGTATCCTAATATGGCAGGCCTTCAAATTTCAGATAAATATTCAAATACACAAAACTTATTTCAGTTGTCATTATGAATGGTTTTGAAATTCATTAACGACAAGGAGAATGAAAGATGAGTTATAAAAAAATTGAAAGGCGAAGAAGCATTGGTAGGAGATGAAGATGAAATGGCTATAATTAAAAGTCCAACTGTCAGACCTTTCTGGCTGTAGAAGTTAAGTACTAATAAAATATTAATATAGTCAAGTGAATTACTCAGTTGAAGTACCTATGAATTGCTCTAAAAAGCTGGGAAAAATTGAAAACATATGTGAAAGAGATGAGACAAGGAGACAAACAAAGACATAAAGGATGTCTGAACAGAAGGTGTGAAGCATAATGGTGTGTGAAATAAGTTAAAAAATGCAAGAGGAAAGTACTATGTCCTTTGTTTCATCTATTTTCCTTTCAGTGAAACAGCTATAAAACAAATATAAATGAGTCCATGAAAGCTCTTTTGTCTCCAAATTAATAAATTGAATTATTTTAACATACTGAACTTGAACGAAATTAAATAAGATCACAGTGAGTTTGTAATCAGTATCTCATATGAGAATCAACCTATTTATGATACCCTATTTGAAGAGCTACTCTATAGAGATGATAGTGAATGAAACACAAATTTCATTGAAAATAATCTAATTAGTGAATAAAAATGCTCTACAATCAGTTAATCAGACTGTAGCTAAATAGCTTTGTAGTGTTCAGAAAGCTAACTTTCCATTTATTAATTTTGTTTATAATTGGTAAAAAATCCCAACTCGTATATTTCTTGTTTTCTCTAGGTTTTTCATAAATTATTTCTAAACAAGCAATTTGATTTAAAATTTATGTCTGGAAATTTTTTATATAAATCTGATAATTGCATCTTTTTGTAAGGAAACCATTATTTTCCTCTTCTTTTCACACTTTCATCCTTAAAACTCTTATAAAATACAGTCACTTTGCTTAAGAGAAATGCGAATTTGTATAGCAGGCTTTAATTTCTTAAAATCAACTAAATAACATTTTTGAAAAAACTTGTTCAAGTGGTATATGTACCACATAAACTAGAGGAGCTTATCAGATAAATATGTAATATTTTACTACAAAAACACCTGTTCATGAATGAAAGGCTTGCTTGTAAACTGCTCTTCTAAAAAGAAAGCGAACTAAATTAAACCTTCACTTTTAGTCTAGCTTTTCATGTAATTTTAAAGTGAAGCCTTGACAGGAAGTTTCTTAAATAAATATTCTGAGACTGGTTTTACTTTAATACATACATTTACAATATATATATTTTAAATACATATATTTATAATGATATATATATATATATATACACTACATTTTAACTGCGAGGGATATGACTGCATTTACATGTCTAAAAAATGTCTAATGACATTACATTACTTAGCATATCTAGTTCAGCTTCCATCTGGTTTCCAGAAGACTCCTCTCTTTTTTACATTTCATAGCATGTTGTCTGGCCCCTTGCAGATGTCTCAGACACCCTATGACATCTCAAATAAGGACTGTTTTTTATTGTTTAGACAGGTCACTACTATCCATGATCTCTTTCAAGGCCTTTGCCTATGTCTCCGAATGGTTCTGAGAGCAACCACAGATCAAGGTACAAAGCAAGACTATGCAGCATTCAGTTTAAATGGATTATGACTGAATAGAGCAGGAATCAGGCTGGTTGTGCATACACTTTGTGTGAGCAGCAGGTCTGAAGAGTTACAACTTCTGAAGGTGTGCATCTCATGTTGTGCACTGGTTGTGGAGTTCCTTTCCAACTGTAGGGCCCAGCCATGTATTATAGCAGTTTATGCCTGGAATTGCCTTTCTCTGTCTCAAAAACTCTAGCTGCTGAGTAGACACATCAGAGGTCAAAATCCTGTTTTTAAAAAATGCCACAACTCTGAAATGTGAAATTACAATCCTGCTTACTTATTTAATTATTATTAATGATAATTATTAATTCTGTATGATTATTCTTTTGAGATCTATGCATATGACTGAGGTGGATATATAGTAAGAATCTGTGTTTGGTTTTCTTGCATGAAATTTGCTCAAATATATTTTACGTATTCCAGAACGTATGGGTTTTTCTTTTTAAATCTTTCACCGTTTTGGAAATGATAACTAACTTAAGTAATCTAATGTAAATTTTCTAATAGTTGTTTTATCACTGTGACAGTTTGATATGCAGCCAATTATATTATATTGACTCTGTCTTGCTTGCAAAATTTCTCTTTTTAATCTGGATTTTGTATTTTGTAACTCCCCCACATTCAAAGGACATCTGTCTATGGGTGAAGTTTTTAATGCAGAGTTTCCATTGCTTTTTGATGTGATTTTTTTTTTTTTTTCTGTTTAGGCATCCATCCTTTCATTTGGATCTCACAAAACAGCTTGATTAATGACACCTTTATAAAATGATGGGCCTGTATTAATGTGTTAGAAAGAGAAGAACTAATTATGAAAATATGTTCCCTAAATAGGACAGTGAATGGAAGTACTAAATCCTGCCATGACAAGCAGAGATATGAAACAACAGTAAAATAGTATTAACTCCAATAATTAAAAAAACAAAAAGTAACTCTACAATGTAACACTAATGGCTATCCATTTATACTTAAAATATTTATTGAAACAGAAGTTTGAATAGAATAATGAATTATTTGCCAGATTAATGCTAATTTTGTTCCAAGAGAAAAAGGCATTGAGCAGTGTGCCAACTAGCAGTTGGTCTGTGCTTAAAAACACAAAGCCCGCATCTGACAGATAGCTATTCTAATGTATCTTTTGCTCAAGCATCCTTTAGATTGCAGAAAGTAGGTTTGAATGTTATACTTACTAATATTATAAGTTAAAAAAAGGAAAAAAAATTTCTTCAAGTATTTTATAATTTTAAAATCCTCTATCCTATAATATTATAGAAATATTTAATAATCAAATATCATCAAGAAAAACATGCTTGCATTTTTAATTTTTTCCCCTATGCTCTATGCCCTTGGACAAAAAAAACAATAAAGCAGAAATATCATATAAACACTTCATTAAGAGGGTGTCATGCACAGAGTTCCTTTGGGAAATGCCTGATCAACACAAGTAGATGGCAAGGCTATCTTTGAATTTCCAATGCAGGTAACAAAAAAAACAAACAAAAAAAAAACCCTAAAAAAAAAAACCACCAACCCTGAGCTCTTGATTAGATGGGTGTATGGAATTTGCCCTTTGATTAAGTGATCTCACTTTTCTGGCACCATCACATACCTCTCAATTATATTCTGATTAAAAGAAAAAGTAAATTTCACCATTATCTTAACTGACATAAAAGGGCAGAATAGAAGATTTTCAGCTTTCACTAGCTCCTGCGTACAGTGCAATGGGAAAATGAGTGGCCCATACAATTTACAGCCTCTTATTACAGGCTGTGACTGCTGCAAGCACAGGGAGGATAATCATCTTGTCAACAGTCTGCCGCTGAGAATGCCAACATATGATCCTTCCTATTGTTTCAGAAGTCTTCTTAGGAAACTGGCACTGTATTTGCATTTAAAAATCCATGATGCTCAATTAGAAAGATAGTTTATTTCAAGAAATACTGTAAAGTAGTCCTTAAAATTATTAATTAATTATTTCCCATGAATACCACATAAACAGACATAAAAGTAGATATTGTTATATTGAAATCCTGGATCAAAATCATTAGACTAGCAGCTATTTGTAGGAGATGAAAATCCATTCATTGGTGACTACACTTTCTTGCTTAGAGGATGGTTGGTGCTCTATTTAAAAAGTAATAAAATTTGAATGAATCAAAATTTGTATATGTTAGGTTGTTCAGAACTTCACAATGTATAGCATTGTGCCAATTGTTAGTAGCTCAAAATTTAACTTAGGCTCTCTGGTAGCAGTAAAACTCTGTCTTTTTTCATGGAGTCAAGTGCTAAACAGTTGCTTCCAAAGTAGAAACCGTGTGAATCAAAAGAAAATAAAGTCAATTAAAATATTGTGGGCAAGTGGAAAAAAGTGATAATGCTAAATTAAGTAGAAGCCATGTAAAAGCTGTAGAAACCTTCTGGAGCCATCTGGATTCACATAAGCAAAGCAGAGCACTGAGGGTTTAAAGCATATATGAAGGGAATTAGATTTCTGAACTAGGATGCTAATCTCTTTTAACTTCAGATGCTATATCAAGATTAGAAAAGGGGATAAAAAGTCTTAATAAGGACAAATATTGTGAAAACTGGAGGGTGCAATCAGATATTAAACCATTCAGCATTAACATGCCTGACCTAAACCATTCAAATATAAACACCAAGAGTAAGTGAATTATAAGCAAATCATCTAAGGAAAGGCCAGATGTTGTATTTCTTGAAGAAAACTATTAGACCAGAATATAAACTGGAAATCAATTAGTTTCTGCAGGTATTGTTTCTCAGTGATTAAATTAAGGGAAAAAAAAAAAAGGAGAAAAAATGCTTAATTTAATATCAAAGAAGCTGAAATGTATTAATAGAAGAGATTATATTAGATACACAAATATTCTTTATAGTAATAAGGAAAAGAAATAACTGTCTGTCTAGTCTCTTTATTTCAGGCGGGGATTTTTTTTTAGATTTATTTTGATTTAATGTTACAGATGCTGCAGTTGAGAAAAATCATACATGGAAGAGATACCAACAAAAAAAGACATTCCCTACAAGGAGATGTACTTAGAAATATATATATATATATATGTAGAATTAGGCTGAAAAGGATATCATAATTTCATAGGCTTAAACTCCAAGGCAAAAGCAAATTAATCTTAAGAATACCTGAAGTCATTTTGATCTTGTCAAAGTTACTATCTTTCTTTTCTAATCTTAGAAATGTTTGAATCAAGTTTTGTTAAATCTTGATTTTCTTAACTTTTGAAATATTTCAGACTCAAGTTACGTTTCAGAATATCTAAATATGTATCCAAAAGAAGATGTTGCAATGCACAGAACTGGGAACAACAGGGAAATAAGCAGAGCCAGGAGACTGAGAGGATTCAGACAGACCAAGTTTTCCAGGCTCAGATTCAGTCTAGCATAGAAAGGCAATCAAAGGAACTAAAGAACATCATTATCATGGAATTAAATATTGGAAGCAGAAAAGGTATCTGAAGTAAAAGCAAAACACATTGGCTTGAGCATTATGCCGTGATGCACTGCTATGCAGCTTTCAGACACAGGTACTTTTTTGCAATATCCTGTACATGCTTACAGCTATTTGTGGGGATGCCTACAAAGCAGTAAAGAAAAATAAGTTTTGCACAATATTTGGAATTGTTTAGCTCCACAACCAATACAGATCAGTTCCCCATCCTTCACTTTGGAATCTAGGCAGCAGCTGAATGGCAAATTTTCTAGTACTGTAAGGATTTCCAGGTCTTGAACTTAAGTTTGAGTGCATACATCCTGTCAAGATCCAGGACAGAATCTCCTCTGAGGTTGAGGAACTGGTTAAGTAGGCTTGAGAACCTTTCAGATAAGTCTAGAGGCAATGTTTCCATGTGACAGGGTACTGCTAAAACTGATCCTCCATAGCGAAAGAGAAAAAAGTGTTTCTCAAAATTTAAGTGGTTTCTAATTTGCATTTCACCCAAGAGTTTTGTAAAATTAATCTATAAAACTATCTTAAAATCTATCTGATTTCTTCTGTTCAACCTGAGCTATTGTCAGTTTTGGAATGAAAAACCACAGAAAGCATACCAAAGGAGCTCCTTTCTTATGTAGCCTCCAGTCACCGGTCAATTAAAGCTCTTAAGTAGATCCATTAGTTACTCTGATTTCAGCTTCTAGGACAGTTTTGAATTAAACAATCCTGGAATAAGCAACTGTAATCAGACACAAACCTAGGTTCACAATATGGTTGAGTTGGCATGGTGGTAGGCATTTGGTCCAAGGTTGGCCTTGGTGATGGAGGTATTTTCCAGCCTTAATGATCCAATGACTAGATGAAGGGGCTAGATTTTGTTTAATGCAAATGCTTTACTAAAAGTTCTCTGTTGCTTTGGCCTTGCCTTTGGTGCACGGAAACTCAATTCTCATAGTTCATGCATTCTCACACACATGGTTTTCTTGTCATGGTTGAAAGGAGCACTGCACCTTTCTCTGTTGCAGAAAGAACTGAGAATTCTAAATATTTAAGCAAGTTTTAAGGAAGAAAGAAAATAGAGTAAAACTAATAATCTCCTAGAACATACATTACAGAGGAAAAGAACACAAACCCACAATCCCAAATAAAGTAACAAAAAGCCAACACAGAAAATAAAAAAAATAAAATGCTAATAATTCGAAAAATACTTTCCATGATTAAAAATATTCTGGACCAATTACGCAATAAGTCTCGTATAGCCACATTAATATGAGAATGGTTTACAGCAGGGGAGATTCAGATACTTAGACATACACTGAAAACAATTGCAATAATTTGAGTACAAAGGACTGGCTTATAATTTTGTTTGTATAGGCTGATCTAACTGCCTAATTTAGATCTGAATGTATTTTTATGGATCTTATTAAAAGAATAGAGGAAGTTTTTCCTTGGAGAATATATATTAATTAAAAGGTTTCATATATAACATGAATATCTATATAATACATGCTCTCTTTTCTGCTGGTAAATAAACATGAGCAATCTATAAGACATGGGAAGGCTTAACAAAATATCAGACTTAATTTTAATTTTACTAAATTTACCATGTTTCTATAAAGTTCTGAATGGGAAATTAGCACTACCAGTTACTTAAATGTTTCTCAATTACCATGGACACTTTTGGGATTGCAGAACAGTGACCCTAATGTTGCATAGATATTGCATTAAATTCAAATACAAATTTTATATAGCTGTTTTTTTACTCAAAAGAATACACAGGTTTCATTCATAAGAATGATTCATATAAGAAATTTAATAAAAAGACAGTATTTTCTTCTCTTATTCCCAACAGCCATGAAAAATTATTCAGAATTTCAGCTGCATATCTAATCCAATATGCCATGTGTGTGAAGGGAGAATGTATGTGATCACCAGTCATCTTTTATGAAATTATGGACTTAGTACAATTAAAGAACATATGGGACTATTAATATACCAGTTTGGGCTTAATTGCAGTGAAAACATTGTAACAAATGTATGTAGGAAGTGTACTTTTCAAAGGTGTTAACTCTTAATTATGAAAAAATCTGTCTCAGAGGGCCTGTTGTTTACATGATACAAGTAACTTAAGCAGTTACATCGAGAAGGTAAGGTAGATTTTACATCTTATGGAACAGTTTAGACATCTTTAACTGAGTGCAGAGATACTTTAAAGTAGGTTGTAAACAATTTAAAAGTATTAAGTGAAAAATCTATTAGATAGTACCCAATCAGCAAGGAATTTAATGAGATACAAGGGATTTCATGAGGTATTAGGTTAAACATAAATGTGGTCAGAATTTCACCTCCTTATAATAGACTTTAGTCCTTATAATACACCTGAAGAGTCTCTGCTGTCCAGGAAAGTAGCAGTCAGAGGGGAAGGGACTGCATCGTTCCCATCTGTTGCTGCTTTGCCAGGTCCCACTAGCTCTATCTATCGTATACATACGGCTTGACTAGAAGATCCTGAAAGTGATCTTGAAAGTGATGGATCATTGAACCTTTAAAATTTAATAACATTCTAGAAGAAGAAAGTCCTTGGTGTATCTTGCTGATTTGCATCTCAGGAGATTATGGCTATTACTTGATCTTTTAACATACTTTTCATCTGCAAACTGCAAGTAGGGGTGAAGAAGGAGCCTGAAGCTGCTTGAGACTGTTTTAATGAGTGAAGCCTCCTTGAACTGACTTTCAGAAAAGACATTAATTGCAGAAAGGTCTCATAATAATTACAGTATCTTGAAACATTTATCTTGGCTATAAAACAGGGCCTACACAATCAAATTATTATAGGCACAATATTAAACTGCCTACTTTTTTTGTGGTTTGCTCCTACTATTATCATAGTCAAGCCAAGTAAAAGAATTTCATTTCTATAGATTTTATAGTAGGTGGGGTTTATACTATATTTTGGGGACTGCAGGACTAATAACACACTTCTTCAAAACATGCAGTGAAGCAGCAGCACTTTAAGTACCCCATGCAGGCATTCCTGCATTTTGAGAATAACATAAAATCAAACAGACCTGTAAAGTAACAAACTTTCTGAGCTTACCTGCCACTGCCTACCGGAGCCCAGGCTAGCTCTCTGTTGTACCAAAGCAGTGATAAGAGTGGGGAACTGCCCTGGCTGGGGTAAAGTCACAGGCAGAACCTTACAGCTATCGCAGCCCTAACCAGAGAAGCAGTGCTCCAATGTGGTGAGGCAGGGACTGGGCAAGGAAGCAAGATGAGACTCCCCCGTCTTGATACTCCAACACAACTTTAATGAGGTTGAATGGGCCAGGACAAGGAGAGACCCAAGCACCTCTGTGCACAGGGTTTTAAAGCATCGAGAAACCAGGGGTGGATACAACAACAACCCCTATTGGTATAGGGAAACACTTGAGGTGGGATTTCGGGGAAACAGCCAACCATGATGGGGGGAGGAGAGAGAGCTCAGTTAGGGACTTGTTCAGGAATGGCAGGGAATGTTCCAGAACAAGGGGCAGGGTTGTCTTGATGGACAGGAGAGAAAGCGCAGGGTTGTCTTGATAGGCAGGGAAGAGTCTGGAACAAGGGGATGAGCTACCTTGAGGGACAGCTGGAAGGGAGGGCACAACTTAGGGACGAACCAACTGGGGAAAAACATGGGAGATAATAGAACAGAGCATTTAACAGAAAACACGAATTGCAACATTTACCATCCCATTAAGAAAACCTTATGTACTTATCTTTTTTTTTCCTTTTCTTTTTTGTCCTTAAAGGTAAGGCAGAAAATCATGTGTTAACTGATAGACTGACAAAAGTGGGTGATATGGATAGTCTATATTGGCTCAGAATTGTCGTGAACTTCTGGAGCAAAAACCTCTTGTTGAGCTGAGGATTCATCATGATAATTTTCATGATAACACACAGGAGATTTATGGCCAGGTTGGACCACTGCTGTAAATTCATCCTGGCTATTTTCATTCAGGAAACAGTTTGAAAAATATTTTTTGTCTTCCAAAGTATCAGCCATACATAAAAAGCACTTTTTTTTTTTTTCTCCTCAGAATGTAGTAAAGTAACTAGAACAGGTTTTTAGCTAAGAGCAAATGTAAAACAACTCAACCAATTTTATAATCAACTGCAATTTATTCCATTGTTCCCCTGTACTTTTTCTTCCAGGATAGCTGCTTATGCTATAATGCGCTCTACTCTTTCCCAGCTGTACATCATTTATGTTTAATACTTCTGCCTTTGTCAGAACTTTTTAAAAGTCCAGAAGATTTTAAAGACAGCTTTTTATCTCCACTTAGGTTTAGGAATCCAGATGATTTTGTAAACACAAATATATTTTGCTTATAAAAATATTTTATACTTTGGTAAAGAGCTGCAAAACTACACTAATAATAAATGTCTATACATCCTTTGATACTGTTATGATTTCTTTAAAGGACTTCTGCAAAATTTCAGAGAAAGGCATTACTCTTTAAATCAGTTTTATTTACAATATCAAGATGTTTCAAAAAAATTTCTGAGAATGATTTTGAGATGTGTTCAGTGTATCAATTCTAAATGAATTATTTTCACATACAGACTTGTGAATAAAATGAATTTGCAAAAAAAGGTCAAGATTATGCCTAAGGTCATCTAGAACTAATTAACGTTTCTGCTTAACCAAAGCAATTTCTTTTCAGTTCTTCTCTTATCAACTGGTGAATAAAATGGTCACCTGTATTTCTACTAAAATATAGAGCATACCTTAACAGTATTCCTCCTGAGTTAGTTCTGGATACAATTACACTAAGAACAAAATAGTTCAATTCAATTGTAGGTCTTGTGTTTAGCTGAGTTTCTTTCATATAGGGATGTTGTTTACCATGGCTTTTACAAGAATTTTGACATTTCCTTTTGTAGTATCTTTATAGCAAAACCAGAGAGGTATGGTTTGGACATGTGGCTTTAAGATAAGAAAATTCAATATTTGGCTTAAATTGGGTGTTGTAGTTATCAGAGAAAAAAGTCCACCTGAAGGCAAATAATTATTGATGTTCTTTGAAGGTATCTAGAACAATTTTGGATACTGGCAATTATAAGTTTTTTATGTCTGTACCAGGATAATGTGAAGGAAATCTCCCTCCAGGAATTCCTCAAGGAGCTTAACAAAGTAAAATGCAGCTATGACTGTGAGGTGGGTTGAGTGCTGGCCAAATGCCAGTGCACTCACTAGAATTATTTACTCATTTTCTACTGTAAGATATGGATAAGAAGGGCAAAAGGAGGCCAAAACTTTAAAGAGTATAAAGAAAACTTTATTAACAGAACTAAAAGAAAAATAATAAGAATTAGAATAAACCTCCATAACACTTCTCTCCCCCAGCTTTTCTTTCCTTTCCTCCTGATGACATAAAGAGACAAAATTTGGTATTTTCAATCAGTTTACCACTTCTAAAATAATCCTTCCTCAGTTAATTTAGGGAGAGGAGTCTCTCCTGCCATGCCATGGAGACTTTTCCACAAGAGACAGTTCTCTCATTATTTTAATTTTCATGAATAGCAGCTGCCTGGTTTAGTAGTCTTCCCACATCTACCACCATGAGTCATTTCAACTTATTGGGGTGAGGTTTAAAGATGAACTATTCTAGTATAGAAACAAAAGTTCTTTTATTTCTGGGAACAGAAGTTTTCTTCTCCCATCCCTGGGGCAAGGTTTCTCATCTCTCTCATCTCTTCAAGCTTCTCATTGGATCACAGCTACTGCAATATCCGCTTGCTTCAACATGGGTACCTCTGCTCACAGCTGTGGTTAGAACGCTACGTTCCCCCAATGCATTCCATGAGTTACAGGGAGAAAAATGAGTCTGACCTATCAATTATATCTTCACCATAGCCTAACAAGAGAATTTCAGCTCAAAACTAAGGCATCCCCTCATTCTCCTCCCATCTGAGATTTGACTCCTTCTTCACTGACCTCGGTGTCTCCTTGTTGTTTTCTTTACATGTCTTCACCCTTTCCTTTTTCTCTCACTCGAGAGAGGATTGATGCCTGCAAGTTTCATCTGTGCACTGAAAGAGTTAGTATCTCGCCTGGGCCTGGGATGGCTGTGCAATACCTGCCGAGCGGCTGCTCTGGCTGCAGGGCTGTTTTCCAGCCCCTGCTGCAGGCACTCCTGGCTGTGGGGCTGCTTTCTGTGTGGGGCTGCCTCTGTTCTCAGATGCATGATTTTCCACAGTGCCAGCAGGATGCCTTGGCGGCTTGTGGCCAGAGTGGGGCCCGGCTTGGCTTTAAGCCAGGCAGGAGCCAGCCTGGCCCCTGGCCCTGCTTAGAGCTTGGCAGCAGCAGAACCTCAGCCGGGCCAGGCCGTGGGCTGAGCCGGACGGGCTGCGAAGGGGAGCGGGACCGGCCCGGCCAGTGCTGCCACAGGGCAGGGCTCCAGCCAGTGTGCCAGAGCTGGGCCTGGCCCTGCCATTGTCCAGTTACTCGTTCAAAGACCCAAAGTAAGAGCGTTTTTCCCAGGGTTTGTTCATTTTTAAATGTGATTTCACAGGCGCGTGTTCAGCTTTCTTGAGTGGTTTAACAGGGTGCAAAACGAGCCAGCTGATGGGTTCTGTTGGGTCTGGAGGAAGCTGTTAGCAGTCCTCACTGAGAATCGCTTCCATAACTGTTGGATTTTGTCTTTAACTAAAAACCAAGCTGTTAAACCACAACATACTGACACACCCCACACAACAATATAGTCTTACTAGGCTTACAGATTCTTACTAGGCTCAGTGGTGAAATTTAAGCAGGTTATGCAGAGTCTAAGCCAAACAGGACCAAAACCTCTCAGAGATGGATACTGCAAAACCTTCCTAAGCAATATCCTTTACTCTTTGACTGTCCTCATGGTGAGAAAGCTTTTTTTCACAGCCATTTTGAACTTGTCTTGTTTCAGCTTATGCCCACTGTCTCTTTTCCTCCTACCATGCACTTCTGTGAACTGCCTGGCTCTCTCGTCTTACTAAACTAAATCTAAGTGCTGTGGGGCTCCTGTTAGGTGCTCCCAAAGCCATCTGTCTCTCTTCTAGACACATCAACCCCAGTTCTTTTTGTTTGCATAATGCAAATGCTCCAAAACAGGGGCATGGGAGACTTTGCTTGTGAAAGCATACACAAGCTGAAACGGCGCTAAAAAGACAGACATAAATTTACTGAGTGTACATAGGTAAAAAGCAGAAATGAATATGTATTATGACAAGTTCCAGTTAGATAATAGGAAACACTGTGTACCATGAAAGTGATCTATCAGAGGGGTGGTGGATGCACTGTTCTTGGAAACTTTCAAATACTAATTTGATAAGAGCCTGCACAATATGATTTACTTTGATTGGATCAGATAATTCCCCCTCCAACCTCAAAAATTCTACAATTTTTGGAGATTAAAGTAAACCAAGCCATTCTTACTTTTCAGCTTTCATTGGGTTTGAGATTTATTTTTGTGCTTCTATTTTTAGAAA
Organism: Taeniopygia guttata; assembly: GCF_048771995.1. Taxonomy (NCBI): domain Eukaryota; kingdom Metazoa; phylum Chordata; class Aves; order Passeriformes; family Estrildidae; genus Taeniopygia; species Taeniopygia guttata. The sequence continues at coordinate 52,653,998 of NC_133024.1, forward strand.
AACCAAATTCTTAGAAAGAGACAGCAAATTGATGAGGCAGGTGCTCCTTTTCCTAGGTCAAAAGCCAGCTAATTGTGCTGTACTGGTCTACCATTCAGGAACTTGCATTCAGATAAAAAAAATGCACCTCCAGAGCTCTCACTTTTGTGTGGATAATTCAGTGAAACTTTTGAGGAAAAGAGCAAAAATTGTTGTGATATGTTTACAAATGTAACCAGATTGGAGTCTGAATTCTAGAATTGAATACACATTAAGAAGTTCACTCCCATACATGCATAGTTCATTTCAAAGGGCTGACCAGCATAATTTGAACTAATGCATAATGAATATTGACCAGCATAATGAACTATTTTACCTAAAAGAGAGAAAAAGTCTAGCATTCTCCAACTCCTGTTTCATTAAGTTAGAACTCAAGCTTGTACTTGTTCAAAGTCAGCCAAATGCTTAGACTGATCCTTACCATTATGATGACACTTGCAGATAATGTGGATTAGAATCCTGATGGATTATCATAAGATACTGTTTGGACATATATGGTTTATGTATTTCAAAGCACAAATACTTTACAAATTAAAGGTTTAAATTATGAATAAATAATATAGAAAATTATTTGTTATAGTTACAAGTCAAAAGTTGTGCATTAGTGTTCAAGGACATTTTTCTTTTTATTTAGTATGCTTTACAATGCTGAATGAACTGATGTTTGAATTTAGAGACAATCTAGAACCACTTCATGCAAACTGTATTGGCTGATTACAGCTGGTAATGATCTGTAAAAGGAAAGTAAATTTACCCCTTGAAAGATATCACTGTACCAAATATAGTAAAAAGCTAAGAAAAATGTGAAACAATTCCTGTTCAGTAGGGAAAGATACAATTAGTGTGTCCCAGTTCTTTTTCAGGGCAAAGAAAATAGATCTGTGTTCTGTTAATTTTCAGGTTTGTTTTTTTGGCTGTTTACTAATGCAAGCATTATTTTTGTACATGAGCTTATTATTATGTATAGAATTTCACAGTTTATTTCAGCTGCATTTACCACCTCTTAGATCAATAAACTATTTAAATTATGAAAAATTTTAGACATGATTGGCATACTGTCAGACTGATTAATTTAATAAAGAACACACCCTGATGGGCCTACCTTGTATTCAGAACTTTTCTCCACTTCTGCTAAGCCTAATGTAATTCTTCTTATTAAAGAGTCTTGAATTTTTCACTGAAGCTAATTAAGGGAAAATAACTTCAGTTATGTTTCTCTCTTCACCTTATATGGGTACCAATTTTGATTTTTATTTGATGGGAGATTTTTAATAGGGAAGTTTTATATTGGCCAGAGTAGTGAGGCAGATGTGCTGACAGTATTTTTTCCATAACCCCATGAAATATACTGAAAGAATTTTGAATCTTTAAAGTGAGCTGTATTTAGCAACAACTAAAACATCAGTGTGTTATCAGCATTACTCTCGTTCTACACCCAAAGCTTGGTAATGTACCAGATACTATGAAAAAAATTTTCTCTACCTCACCTGAAACTAATGACAGTGAGGAAACATGACCATGTAAGAGGAATTTTACAGACAGTAGGGCTTTAGGACCTTCCCTTCCCTTCCCTTCCCTTCCCTTCCCTTCCCTTCCCTTCCCTTCCCTTCCCTTCCCTTCCCTTCCCTTCCCTTCCCTTCCCTTCCCTTCCCTTCCCTTCCCTTCCCTTCCCTTCCCTTCCCTTCCCTTCCCTTCCCTTCCCTTCCCTTCCCTTCCCTTCCCTTCCCTTCCCTTCCCTTCCCTTCCCTTCCCTTCCCTTCCCTTCCCTTCCCTTCCCTTCCCTTCCCTTCCCTTCCCTTCCCTTCCCTTCCCTTCCCTTCCCTTCCCTTCCCTTCCCTTCCCTTCCCTTCCCTTCCCTTCCCTTCCCTTCCCTTCCCTTCCCTTCCCTTCCCTTCCCTTCCCTTCCCTTCCCTTCCCTTCCCTTCCCTTCCCTTCCCTTCCCTTCCCTTCCCTTCCCTTCCCTTCCCTTCCCTTCCCTTCCCTTCCCTTCCCTTCCCTTCCCTTCCCTTCCCTTCCCTTCCCTTCCCTTCCCTTCCCTTCCCTTCCCTTCCCTTCCCTTCCCTTCCCTTCCCTTCCCTTCCCTTCCCTTCCCTTCCCTTCCCTTCCCTTCCCTTCCCTTCCCTTCCCTTCCCTTCCCTTCTTCTTTCACCTTTCCTCCATCTCCCTCCCTCCTTTCTTCCTTTTATTCCACCTGTTTTCTTTTCTCTCCTCCGCTTTGCTTACAAACACTTATGAAAGTTATGACTCATAATTTCTAAGCTGAGAACTAATTGCCGAGTCATACTGCAACACTAGAGAGAAAATAAATATGAAAATTCATATATCTGTATTAGAGATAGATTGGTATTTTGGTGAGTACTCGGTTTTTGTGAAAGCCCTGAAATACTGTGTCTGCTCTTGGATCAGTTTAGGCACTTTTCATAACAAATGTGTAATGTCAACCTATTCTATATAAATAGGAGTACTGCAAAATACCACTTCTGTATGTATAATCTCATGAATAAAATTTGTATTTTTTTAGCTCCTCTCCTCCTCTTTCAAAAAAAATTAAATTTGGGATATGCTTCAGATGTAATATACTGTCAACAAATAAAACTTGCCAGTAGAGAACATTGTAGACAATGTTATTTGTTCTCAGCCCACATTGCCATTTTTTACATCGATAGAAATGTTCCTGTGATGGGTTTTTGCAACCTTACGCTGAAATAAAGAAATAAAATAGAGATAGACTTTGATATTTCAACTCATTTCCTTTTAAAATTTTCTTGGTTTACTGACTGTATCTTTAGAATATCCTCAACATTATTTTAATGATCTAATTAATTGGCCATGATTATATGGTCAAGTACATTTATAGGCTCTACTTCTACAATGAATTAATAAGTTTGTCAGGTGTTTAAGTTTTAACTATTTTTACCAAGTGCTGAGTGTTTTTTGTATTATTTGAAAAGAGGCTAGCAACTGATAAGTATATCACTCCATGGCCATGAGCTAGAGGATATATCTCTTTTCTGGTATGTCTTTGTTTTGACTTAAAACCTCATGTCACAAAAGTTGCACAGTGCTTATCAAATTATACTTTTTATAATCAAATTATTATGACCTTCATATGCATGGAATAAGTGATGAAGTGTTTCACTACATCTAGAGTCTGAATATAATAGTGTTGACTGTCAGAGGTCATTACTGACAATGCTTAGTCAAAGTTTTCATACCTGCTCTTTTAGAAACTGAGGTCCAATTTTTTTTTTTTTTTTGAGATTTTCATAATCCTTCTTCATTGTTGTGGTTTAAACCTGGCCAGCCACCAAGCTCCACATGAACACTCATCCATTCCCCACACCAGAGGAACTAGGGAGTGAATGGGAAGGGTAAAAACCAGAAAACTCTTGGGTTGAGATAAAGACCGTTTAATAGGGAAAGCAAAAGCTGGGCACACAAAGAAAGTAAAATAAGGAATTAATTCACTGCTTCCCATGGGCAGGCAGGTGTTCAGCCATCTCCAGGAGAGCAGGGCCTCATCACACGTACTAGTGACTAGGGGAGGCAAATACCATAATTCCAAATGTGCCCCCCCCCCCCCCCCCCCTTCTTGCCTCTCTTCATATATTGAGTATGATGCCATATGGTCTGGAATATCCTTTTGGTCAGTTTGGGTCACTGGTCTTGGCTGTGTCCCCTCCCAACCTCCCACACACCCCGAACTTTCTTGCCAGCATGGCACTACAAAAAGCAGAGAAAGCATTGGCTCTTGTGTAAGCCCTGGTCAGCAATGACATAAACATATCTATATTATCATTGTGTTCAGCACAAATCCAAAATGCACCCCCAAATCAGCCACTGTGAATAAAGTTAACTCTACCCCAGCCGAAAGCAGTACCCACATTTGGTTGATTATTCAGAGTTGTACACTTATGAAGTTTTAGAATCCCAGGTCTGAGAACTCACAACTGTGAAATGCCCAAGAGTGATTCTGTACTACAGCAAAGCCAACCCATTTCTTTGGGCAGCAGTCTGCAAAAGAAAGTGGAGTACAGAGTGAAAATTGGGGCAGGGTGGAGAGGAATTTGACTACTCAGAATGTCTGCTCTGAAAATCAGCATGTCAGAAAGCTTCCATGTGCAGGTGGGAGGAAACTGAAAGAAACCCCAAGATTTTTAGTCATAGTCACCCACAAAAACAAAGGAGAGAGGAAATACTTGCTTCCTCCTAGGAGTCTTCAGATTAAAAATAAAATAACCCTTATCACCTATTTAGAATAAAACAGAACACAGTGAAAGGATAGAGATTCTACAATCAGTAGAGTGACTGAAGCAGTAGGCTGTCAAGTCATGTTTCATTTTGCTTGATTTTCTCTAGATCAATTCCTGACAGAAAGCTCAAATTACTAGACAATTATGTTAGAAGCAGTAGAGGGGTGGGCCGTCACAGGAACACCATCTTCTCTAATTTTGTTTTGACAAATGCTCTCAGTGTGAGGTGTTCTTTTAAGATGACTAGCAAATTGAATCTTTCAAAAGATAGAAATAGAGACCCTCAACATTGCATTCAAATTGCTTACCATTTTACATATAGGCTTTAGGCACCTCACTTAAACTAGTCAATGCAAATAAATAAAGGTTTCCAATGCATGATTTAAGAAGATAACTAGTTTTAATATCGACATGTACTTGTAGAACTCAAAAATTGTTTCTCTCATCAGTTGTAGCTGTTTACATGATTAACACCTGTGGTTCTGTACATGTTTACTGGTGGGACTACAGGCTTTTGTTTGTATAGGCTTTGTTGGGACATTAATTCTTAGACTGTTGTCCTGAACATAGACATTAAATTCCGTTTTATTAGTCCATGTGATTTTCCATTTTTTTTTCCAATAGCTTCTTTGAGACATCTTCCAGAAATAGGTATTTTTTTTTCCCTAAAAAAAACTATACTAAAAATATGATCACATCCTTGTATCATAGTTCCAACAGCTTTGCAGGCAGAGAACCTAACAATGATTGAAGAAACACTGGGAATAGAGCACTATAAAAATATATAATTTTCTGAAATGTCTGAGGATTCCATTCCATTTTGAATAAAATAGACATATATTCATTGGAATATTTCTTCTCTCCAGCTGGGATCTCACTCTGGATCTAGGTATATTTAATTACTGCATGCAAAATGGAAATCCTTGGGAGAAATGTCTGTCCCAGATTAGTCAAAAGTCGTGGGACTGATACATCTTCCTGAAATTTAGAAATTGTATACTATAGCTACCACAGAAGAGGTGGGACGTTTTACTTAATTCTCCAGATTTTCATGGAATTGATCCCATCATTTATGAATTAGAAGCACCACTTCCACTCACTAGTTTTGTGCTGTCAAACAGCTTATTAAATATGATTTATCAATATGATCTAATAATGTCTCTCAGGTGTGCTGAACATAAGAATGCATATTTTGCAAATCATATCTGTTTATTTTGTGGCTGACTTAGTGAAAATTTTTGATGTTGCTGCTACTTTTCTACTTTTGTGGATGGCCAGATTACCTGTGTTGTTAATTTTTATTAGGGAAATAATAATAGTGAAAATTGAAACTTAGTTGCTATTCATTCCTTCCACATTTCAAGTTAGACAACATATGAAAAATTTTGGGCTTTTGTTTGTTCGGGTTTTTAATTTTATTTTTAAATAGTAATGTATTTTCAGGATATTTTCCTCACTTTTTTTTTGCTTTTAATTTTTAGTGAATTCTGTCATCACAGCAAATTTTAATGAATAATGAAAGTGATTTCTTGGTAAGAAGCAAATTATTTCTCACCTAAAAAAAAGTTTTTATTGAGGTTTTAATTTAATTAAGGAGACAATTAACTAATACTTTATGATATTACTGTAATTTATGAGCACTTTTTTTTGGGTGTTGATTCCAATCCAGATTACCAAAATCATTGGATACTTGTATTTGTCACTAGCAAACTCATATATTGGTATCCCATTTGTAGATTATTCTGCTAATAGTGACACTGAATCACTATGTAACTAGATTTCAGAACACATATTCATATGTCATCTAGGTAATTTGGTTTAGACATTCTACCAATCCACAGCAGAGGAATAATTTGAAATAAAGTCAATACAGAGATGATTAAGTCTAGAATACCTATCCTCCCAGACTGGATTACAAAACAGCCCAATAAAATCTTATATTCATTTGTAGGTTTCTGGTCTTGTAATTGCCAAGTTCTTTGGATAATGGAATTAATGGAAGGACACATTATTCCTAATATCATAGAATTGTTAAGATTGGAAAATACTTCTATGATTATCAATTGCAACCGTTAACCTACCATGTTCAGCAGTAAACTGTCTCCCCAGGTGTCACATCCAGGCACCTTTGGAATGCCTACCGGGATGGTGATATTCCCACTTCCCTGAGCAGCCTGTTCCAATACCTGACCACACTTTCAGTGAAATTTTTTTCCTAATATCCAATTTAAATTTCTCCTGGTGCAAATTAAGGCCATTTCCTCTGATTCTGTCACTTGTTAACTGGGAGAACAGACCAATCACCACCTCACTAAGACCTCCTTTCTAGCAGCTGTAGAGAGTGATAAAGTGGTGTCATCGTGTTGTGCACTCATGTGCGCTCGTACACACACACACACACAGGCTCTCATGAGCCTCGTTTCCTCCGTGCTAAAGTACCCCAGTTCCCTCAGCTGCTCCTCATCAGACCTGTGCTCCAGACTTTTCACCAGCTCCATTGCCCTTCTCTGGACATGCTCCAGAACCTCAGTGTCCTTGTAGTGAGGAGCCCAGAACTGAGTTGCAGGATTTGAGTTGCAGCCTCACCAGTGCTGATGATCACTGCCCTGGTCCTGCTGGAAACTATTGTTGCTAAAAACGATTAACAAACATGGAATGCTGGAATTCTTCTGTTAGGACCTATTACTAGTTTATCATTGAAGACAAAGAAACAGATATTTTATTTCTATTTAAAAATGCATCTGATGGAAACGTGGGTTACGAATAAATTACTGGAGAATCTTTAGCTCTTAATGTGGTGGGGATACAATCATAGCTACAAGGTGAATAAGCCCAAAACATTTGAGGGCTATATATACCCATAAATTTGTGATAATCAACTTTTGAATTTACATAGAAGGAAGATGGATTAAGTATATGGGAAAACACTTAGCAATCTTTGCTACTGAAAATAGAAATTTTTACTTCAGGATTAATAAAGTCATAATGTTTAAGACACTTCCCTTATTTAATGGAGCTCCTGTTTGATAAATCATACTGTCTCATATAAGCGGAATGAAAATCTGGCAGATATTTCTTCTAGAATATGAAGGTATATATCTTTATTTAATTAAGTATTTGATGCTTACCTATTATATTTAAAATCTAACACAACAATATGGGTTAACTTTAGAAACAGAGTCTGCATAAGAAACTGAACTTCTACAGAACTTTAAACATTTGGCAATTTATGTTAGAAATAAATGGCGATATCCTTTATTTGGTCAAAGATTGTTATCTAGGTAGATATGTGTACCTATGTATCCATATAGTCACTCTCTTGTCTATTCTTCGAATTTATATTTTAACTTGTGAAATATGAAACAGACATTACTCCATATATATTATAACTAGAATACCTGGTTCTCCAGCTAAGATCTATGCAGGAAAATTAATAAGAAAATGTCTTCATTTCATCATGATGGCATTTGGGAGTTTTAGAACCCTCTAGTCCATTAGTCAGTTTTGTTAATGATTGTGCTCATCCTTTTAATCATGTGAAACACATTGACTGAGCTTCATTTAGTTCAAAGTGCCTTTCAGAAACCTGAAGAGAAATGAGTGGTGTGAAACTTTACTTTTCTCACTGCAATATATGTTTGCTAATACAGCTAGCTTGGTTTGTGATTTATATGAGGATTCAATATATCCATAGTTTTTAAGAAAAAAACCTACCCATTTGAATTAATTAAAATTGAAATTTGAGTGTCTAATATGTTGCCAGATTATCTATTTTATTTGTATTTGTAACCTATCTTCCTACTGATAATTGTGGAAAAGTTATTGATAACAGCACTTCTTTATTTTTATTATTCCTGCAAAATATTGTATTTACAAAATCATTTCAGCTCTATGAGCAACTCTTTTTGCCTGAAATTAAAGAATTTCCAATACCAGATCTCAGCAACAGTCTTGGAGGACTGTTCTTCGTTTTCAGTGTCACTGCCTCATAATCAACTAAATGAGCAGATTTTGGAATTTTGCCAACATGAATTTGAAGAGCTGTATAACAGGGAGATTGAAATCTTGTAAAAAACGCCAAAACATTTTTCTATTAAACGTACAATATTGTTTATGTATTCATATATATATATCCCTTTTTTTCATTATGAGAGCACACTGTGATATACTATGACAAGTTTAAACACTGCATATGGAAACAAAATAAAACAAAAAAATATTTAGTACAAGCAGAACTATGGCATCTAATTAAAAAAAATCCCATAGAGCAAAATATCCTGTAAGGCTTTGTTTCTGCGTAACAGTGGAAATGTTTAAGCCGTATACTTTCAGGAGCTGCTTCATTGTCTGAGACTTTTACATTTGCAAATGACAATCTTTTAAGAGTTAAACTAAAATTCAACACTCTCTCAACTTAAAAAAATTGTTACATTCTTTTGTTTTGTTTTTGGACACATTCATAATGCCTTCAAAACACATCTGACAGATACTAATGGTAACTGGATTCCCTCATTAAGAAGTAATCGGTGATATTTCCTTATTTCTTTGAAAAAAGGAAAAAATAGCTCATATCCTTTATATGAAATGCATTTAGAACTTACCCAAAAACCCAAGTATGAGGAATACAGTCTTATTTTAGTTTGTGAGTGTTCAGAACCAACATCTCTAAAAAGTTCCTTGCTTCACAAGTAAAGACAGCCTTTTGGAGGCATAAGAAATCTCCCATCAGTGCAGCAATCTCTATGATGGGAAACCAGGAAAGAAATAAAGAGGTTCTGGGGGGAAAAACAAAGTTCCAAATGGCTGCACAATTTTCTGTATTTTTTTGATGCTTGATGTAAAAATTTTACTTGTTTTCCCTCTCATACACATGTTGTATTTTTAAAGTAATTATAAATACATATATTTTCAATATACTAGCATCAGAAGCTAATTAGTTTGTTGAGTTCTGGTTAAAAAGACTATAAGAATTGCTTTATAGCTATACAAGCCCTGATTTTTTTTAAACAATAAGACAAATTAAAAATATTAAAATTTAAATGAGTGCTTTATGTGTTCACCTGTGATATGTACAGAATTTCAGTCATCTCTGAAACACAGAAATACAGTCTGTCTGCTCCTCTCTATTATACTTGTTTGAATTCTTGAAAATCAATCAATGCTGATAACAGCGACAATAATTTTTTTAACCAAGAGATTAAGTAGTTTTGGATAAAAATATAGAAAAAGTATTTTCTCATCAGGCAGAAGAAGACAACAATTATTTTAAAGTTTTCAATAACAATATTTAGCTTCATGGGATATCACTCTTTAAGAGGAAAAAATAGTTTATTTACAATGTTTAACGAACAATTAATTTGCTTTTTTTAATAACTTCACAAACCTTTTACTTAAATAGATTCTTGTTTAGACACTAGATTATTTTTAACCATTTTTAAACTGAAAATGGAAAAAAATCCCATGTATTTCACCCTTCTGTGAATTTTCTTTCTTAAACATCCTCTTCAATGGTTAACTAGTAGAAATGACCTATTTTGTGTTCATTGTCTAATTTTTCTAGTTCTAATTCAATCCACATTTAGATAAATTACTTCAGAGAGAGCTGGGTCAAGCTGTTGTGTCTTTCATAGTGTTTGATGTGATTCTTCTGGTGCATTCACAGAAATAAAAAAACCCTGAAAATATTTCACCCCTCCTAGGAAATTTACAGTAGTAGTTGGAATATTATTCATAATTTGTTTCTTATTATATATGTTGTTTATGTAGTTTAATTATGTAAATTTTTTCTTACTTATATAATTATGCATACATAGCATTAAATTGTCCTTTAAACCAGCCTGTCTCTGACTTGTGTGGGCAGTTTACCGTGAACATGCTGACCTTCATGTTGCTGACATACCATTTTCTAATTGCCTACTTATTTTTAAGGCATTTATATGTTTTCTTTTCCACATTTTCTCTCCTGAATTCTTACCTGCCAACTATTTCCATCTCAAAAATGTGTTTAAATTTTGCTATGGCCTTAGCTTTCTCACAAATCACCAACAATTTCCTAAACACAACTGAGCCAAATTCACAGTGGTACCTCACTAAAACATTCCAGTGTGTGAAACTATTTATCTTAGTTCCAAATAGTTTTGGATATCTCCTACTATGCATGCAGATGTCCACAGCATGATTGAACTTCCAAGACACAGAGATTCAACAGTCCCACAAAATTACAATTGGATTGCTGAAATGCATAGCATATGAATAGTTCCTTTCAGTTACCTATCAGATAGTTAAGAAATCAGAATAGATAGATATATCATTGTTCAGTTATGAGCAGTGTCCTCTGGGGTTGGTACTGGGGCTGGTACTAAGGTTCAGCATCTTTTTTGACAACATAAACAATGATCAAGTGCACCCTCAGCAAGCTGTGATTACATCAAGCTGTGGGGTGCAGCTGGCACACTGGAAGGGAGAGATGCCACCCAGAGGAACCTGCACATGCTTGAGAGGTGGGCTGATGCAAACCTCATGAAGTTCATAATTATGAAATTCAAGGTCCTTGTTAAGGAAACTTCCCTCAGTGACAACCCAGGAGCCATTCTGCCACCACCTGAGCTGGGACTGAAGCTGCTTTGCACCTCAAACTCACAATCAGATCAGGTTTCATTACCAGCTTGACCTTAGGTTTTCCATAGCAGAGTTTCAGATGTCCCTATCCTTAAAATAATTTACTTCTGGTGCCATAATTAAATGATAAAATCACAGAATATCATCTTGAGCTGAGTGCCTCTGGGAATGGACCCTGAACCAAGGAATCCCTGGGCTTTTATACCCCGACAGTCTCAGGGCAGTAAAGTCTGGGGGTTGTTGGCTTCTGACACATCACTGAGTCTTCAGTCACCTGGCTGTGCCACAGGTTCCTGTGCCTTTTGTTATGCAAATAATCAGCAGTTCAAGACCTCTTTCCTCAGCCCAGTGCCTTACCCCTTGAACTTAAACTGCAACCTGCACTGCAGCTACACCCTGAGCTACATTCCTCAACAGTCCTACACTGGATCTCGGTAGTCCCAGACACACCTGCAGGCTGGGCAGATAATTGACTGAGAGCAGTCTTGTGGAGAAGGACTTGAGGGTGATGGTTGATCCAAAACTCAACATGAGACAGGAGTGTGTGCTCACAGCCCACAGAGCCAATGGAATCCCTGGCTACATCAAAAGGAGAGTGGTCAGCAGGACAAAGGAGGTGGCTCTTCCTCTCTACTCTGAGTACAGTTCTGATGCTCCCAATGTAAGAAGGACATAGAACTCTTGGAGCAAGTCCAGAGAAAGGCCAAAAGCTGGTCAGAGGACTGGAGCACATCCTCTGCAAAGACAGGCTGAGAAATTTGTGGCTGTTCAACCTTGGGAAGAGAAGGTTGCTTGGAGACCTCATAACAATCTTCCCTGTAGGCTGAAGGGAGCCTACAGGGAAAATGGAGAAGGACTTTATCAGGAACTTGAGTGATAGGACAAAGTACAATGTCTGCAAACTAAAAGAGGGGAAATTTAAGTTAGATATACAGAAGAAATTATTCAAGGGTGTTGAATAATAGCTTGTTCAGGTAGTCTTGTATACCCTGACCCTGGTAATATTTTGGATATGGCCTTGAGCAACCTCTTTTAGAGAGGTGTCCCTGCCCAGGGTAGGGTGGGGGATAATTGGGACCAAATGATCTTTAAGTTCCCTTTCAACTCTTAAACTTCTAGTATTCCCCTTGTGTTATACATCTGTTATATATTTCTTAAATACTTCATGTATAAATCTTATTCACATGTTATTTGTGGCATAAACTACTGAAGTCCTGTTTCACATAATGTTTTTGTGGTAAAGTTAGATAATGAAATCCACCTATTAGATATAAGTACTTTTTCCTATGGTCTTTTATCTGCTTGTCTGTTTGCTGTAAACCTTTGAAATTATAATTGTTAAGAACCAATTATTATTATTATTAATGGTTATTACTATGAACCAAAGGAACAATTATTTAACATAATGAAATCATGAAGATGAAAATACTATAGGTACTCTTCAAAAAAAGCCTGTATGACATTGCACACATAGTCCTATTATTATAATTTTATTATGTCTATAATTTTTAAGTGACATTTAGAAGAAATATTATTTGTTCTAAGGATATGGCAATCATACTCTTATTCTACAAGTTTTTTTTTTCCTAATTTCTAATTCTGACACACAAGCAATCTTTCACAAATATTTAAGATTGACTATCTTTATATTCTACAGTAGCAATTTTTTTTGTTGTTTGTTGTTTTGTTAGACAGAATTATTTCTTGACACTACTGTGGTGTTTTATTAAGCAACATATGGTTGTACAAGTTTATCAGGTCTGTCCTTCATCAGCTATAACAGCAGGCACTCATGGATTTTACTCTAAATTAAAAAACAAACAAACCCCAACAACAACAAATAAAAATGAACCTGAGAGATTATCATAGTAGATTAATAGAGGAAGGACATTCTTCAAGTTGTGAGCAGTCTTTTGTTTCTTTTCTTTTTTTAAAAAGATTGTTGTGGCTTTATCTATTCATCTGAAACTAAAGTCTTTCTTTCCATAAGTAAACAGTGTCACTGACACTTGCTTTCAAATATTCTGTGTAATATTTAGTTGGAAACCATACTAAATACTTAATGAATATTTAACCAGTGTAATGTGTAGTTGATGAAATGTCCCCTTGTTCAGTCTAGCGTTATACACATCAACACAGCCCCAGCCAGTAATTTTCAAGAAAGCTGGTATCTTTCTTATCTTATTTAATTTCCCATTACACTACATCTGCCATTAAAACTCTCCTTTTGTCTTTTTTGTTGGTGTACCCAGGAGTCTTGTGTTTAACTGTTTCATTTATTGAATTCATTGCAAAAGATGACAGAGAGTTTCTGTTTTCAAAACTCAGAATTGCTAGTTTGTAGATGTTCATTAACAAATAAATATTTGTTGTCATCTGAAGGATGTGTCAGACAGATATCTGTGCAACATAATTGAAGCTATTTTATTGCTGTTGCTGATGAGAGCTCTCTAATTACCTGGAGGTATTTAAAATTTTATTTTACCTCCATGGATAAATAGATACCAATAACCATTTAAAACTACACTCAACATTAATGCATGGAAAGAAAACCCGAAACCCCAAAATATAATTTATACTGTCAGTAATCAAAATCTCTTCAAGACAGATGGCGCTAACATATAAGTAACATGAAAAATAAGTTTTTGTCAATAATTTCAGTTATGAAGAATTCCATTTTCAAGTGGCAATTTGATTTTATTTGTACATAGGAAGTAGATAGATTGACAAGCTTCTATCTAGCTAAAATTATTATTTTTATCTCTGTGATTTATATATAACTCTTTAGCTTTTCAAATGCTTTATAAATTGAAAACCAACCATGTTTTGTTACACAAATCTACCTACAAAAATTAATGTTCAAATAAGAATGTGTGATTTTTGTCTGAATAAGTCTTTCATCAGTTTAGTTGATCATATGGATTTTACCACATATATTTTCCTGTTAATGAGAGAACAAGGTAATTTTATAACTTTTCTTCCATGAGCAGAGACACTTCCCACTAGATCAGGCTAGTCAGAGGTCCAACCAAATGAGTCTTGAACACTTCAAGGGGTGGGGATTCCACAAGTTCTCTGGGTGACCTGTTCCAGTCTCTCACTACCCTAAAGTAAAGAATTTCTTCCTAATATCTATTCTAAACTTAAAGCTGATACCTTTTTAGTAGCTTTTAGAATATGTCAAAAAATCTGGGAAAGCCAATCACCCTGGCACAAGAGATACATGTACTTCTGGAGCGAGTATGTAAGCAAGCAACTGGAAGCCAAAGAGGATACTGTAGGGCAACTCAGCTTTTGCTAGACACATACATTTAGGAGACTGAATTTCCCCTTTGTTATTCTTTTTGAAAAATATTTGTAACATATTTCACAATTTAGGAGATGTTCACCTCTTGAGTTAGGATTACTGTCACATTAAGAGTTGCAGAAGTTGTTCAGTAGCAGTTTCACAGTTATTTTAGATTGTCATAGCTGCTTTATCACCTCACTGTTTATCTAAAACAAGCAAGCGGAGAAAAAATTGGCTCACCACTCAAGTAGAATTTGAATGGAATACTGAATGTGTCCATTTATTGTTGGTAATTAATTTCTTATATTTCCATATGCAGTGTAATGGTGTGAGTTACTTTGTAACTCAAAACTATTTTTGGCAACACAGAAGACAACAGGGCATAAATTTTTTATTGGCTTAGCTGCAAATTTCCTCATCTGTTCTCTTGTGTGGATAGGCTATCTTTTTTTGTATGTAAATGTTCTCAGTGACTGGGTAACTTCTATGCAGAATTATGTATCATTCACATTTAGGCTGCAACATCTTTCTAGTCAGACTTTAGAATGGAAAAGAAAGCAGAATTGTCAAGAGGGGTTCAGGAAGGGATAAGCAGGAGTCAGGCATGTAACCAACAAATTTTGGAAGAATGATGAAAAAAAGTCTGAGTCTTTTATGCACCCAGATTGTTTCTTTTCTTTCCCACTCCCAGTGATAGGGATTGTCATATTATTTGTAACCCCATAATCATTTAGGAACCACATTTACAGTCTAGAAAGAATCAGAATTTAATCAGGAGTTTTAGGGGTATAGGTATATACCTTAAAATATTACACCTGTTATTTTTACATCCTTCCAGGAAACTAAAATTAAAAGGAGAAAAAAAATGTGTAACTTTGCCTTCATAGACTGTTAAAGACGTATCACAGGTGAAAAAGTTTCAGAACATTTCTCATCTTAGTTCAATAAAAATCAGAGTATTACAGTGAGTTTGACAGATATAGCATACAGCCTAAGACATCACAACTAAAGCTGCACTACTATAGTTTGCTCAGAAGTTCAAAATTTCAGATAGATTCCAGCATTTCTTAAAACTGTTTGTCTCAAAGAACATTAGCATATTTTTCTGTCTTTCAGTTTAATCACAAAAATTCCTGTAATTCGATTTCAATATTTTTGACTTGTTATGCATGACATATCCTTCAAAGAATAAGCTATGAATATGTAAGATCATTTAGTGTTTTTTCATGTACACCGTTATGAATCACTCTGATTACATATGAGTGATTGCTGTGTTTTACTAAATTTCTAGAAATAATAGGCAAATTTGATAATTAAAAAATTATTGGACATGTTGCAACACTAGCGAACAAATATGTTTGATGGACAGTATTAATTGGCTTAATAAAAAGGGAGATGACTGGATTTAAATGATATATTTTCAGTGTCCTATGAGGATTTTTGGCCAAGCCATAGATACAGATATTCAAGTTAGGAAGCAAACATAGCAGTCTTTGTAAGACTGAAAAACTATCTCTTTTATTCCCTAGATTTCTGGAACGCATCTTTACGTGAGAATAAAATATCTTTTTTCATTACTTTCTTATTTTTAGTATCCTCTCTCTTCAAATTGAACTGTATTTGATGAACAGTTCATATCTCAAAAGTGATGCTACACAATGCTTCTATGAAAATCTATGTTGGTGTGTTTTCAAAAGTTTCACTAAAAAAATCTTGTCAGGCTGCTGGCTAGCTGTAAAAGGTGGCTTGGGAGCAAACGGGGTCTTTTTTGTTTTAAAGGAAGGAAGACTGACAGTTTTTATTTATCTTGTTCACGCCTTCCATTTCACCTATTAGAATAGTTTAACAAGCTACAGTTTATATTATCGCAGCACTATGTTACTTAGTGCTTTATAAAGCGTCAAGGGAACAATTCTGGCAACAGTTATTCAAGTTTTACTGAAAAGCAAAATTCCTATAGATTGGAATAACTGAGTCTCATTTCTTCCTGCCAGTACAAGAAACATCATATGGCAGAATGTAATGAATATATAATCTTCTAAGTTGTGGTTATTCTGCATGTCAAATAATTTTTCACTTTCAATGGAGACCTGTCTGGTTTCCTTGCATACTAGTTCAGCCTGTTGGTACTGAAGTAGTGGGAGAGGGGAGAGGAAAACAAAATAAATGCATAAATAAAAGGGAAATAAGATTTTGTCTCCATACACCAATGCAAGGAAATGAAATGAGATAATCGAGAGCAAATTGCATTTGCTAAAATATTGCTTCGGAGATGAGTTCAGAGCCAATTGTCTAACTCCCTTCCCAGAATACTCTGATTGAATTATTTGATCATCCAGTTTAAAATGTCAAGGAAAAAAAAAAAAAGCCAACAACTATTCTGGGTCTTGGCAGAATATGAGGGTTTTCTCATTTGCAGGGCCCACATTCAAATAAAAAATACTGTGTTTGATGGTGTTGATGTTTTGATACTATTATTTTAAGACAGGAAAAAGTAATTCATCTTACATAATATATTTTGATACAAAAGTAGCTTCCCATTTACCCAGGCTTCTTCCCTAGCAGGGCAGCATAAGAGCTAAAAACAAACAACTGGCTCTTCCACCATTTGAGCAAACAGCTTTGGCACAGACCCTTCCATTCCCACGCATACTTTCTAATATTAACCTGATGACTAGGAAATTCCATAATGAGATAAAACCATTAATTTCATTAAATTTTTATCTTTCACTGTGCTCACATTTCCTATTTTGTTGTTGGATGGGTGAAATTATGTGTTGTGGGAAACCAGTGTCATCAAATTTCCTTTCATTAAAAATTTTGAAAGATAATTAGAACAGGGGCCTCATTGTTTCAGATTAATTTTGTAGTTTCCTTGATTGGATTCCAGTTAGATTTGTCTCCAAAAATCACTGAATACCTCAACACAGGCACTTTCTTCAGTATTTCTTGCTCAAATTGTAACTTCCATTAGTGGCTTTATGAGAGTCTCTGCTAATTTACTGATTCCTATAGCTGTATAGGGTGAATGCATATAAAAAAGGGACAAGAGATAAAAGACCCTAAATCCCACAGTGTTCAGTCAGTGTATTAAAAACTCCTTTAAATTTAACATTTACTACTGTTATTTAGCAACTTCTAGACTTGTGTGAAAAAAAAAAAAAACTAGGATATGCTGTTGGCAAAGACTTACATTTCTAGGGAATTAGAGATGTGAACAGGAGTTTTTCAAATCTCAGTTTTATGTGTCAGGACTTTAAACAGAAACTGAACCCCAAAACTGGAAGAGATCTAGCTGCTACCTATTTTTTTTAATTCTGATTTTATTCACACTTTATTAACATAATATATGTCTGCCAAACAGTCTTTTAAACGAAAATGCTGAACTACAAGTTTTGGAAAAATTGGAAGTTGTAGTTCTATGTGAAGGGCAATTTTTTCCCCATTACTTGATTTATTATTATGTTACTTCGATGTCAGAACTTAGTGCTACTATATTATCTTTGTTATGATTGAAAGTTTAATTGATTGTAGAATGGCCAATTTTTAAATGATTTTTTTTATTGTCACAAAAATCTAAATGATGGTAGTAAAAATTTTAATAACAATAATGCATAGGAAGCCTGGTTTTATATATATATGTATATTCTTAAGTCGCAAAATACATTTATCTATATTAGAACTTTTTCAAAAAGGTATTTATAAGTTTGAATATAAATTTATTCTGAATTTTAAATGAAAAAAGCCTTATGCGTGGAATTTAAAAAGTCTTTTATTAAAGTCAAAACTGTGCAACAAAATGCAGTTCAATAGATTTGCTCTTATTTTTGCAGAGTAATTTATTTGATGGTACCACAATTTTGACAAGCATTCTGGCAAGAACTGGAAGATTCACACCCTTACAGACTTTCCTGTCAACATGCTTAAGTTTCAAAGCATCTGTCAGTATCAAGCATTAGTTCATAAATACATAGTAATTGAGAATATTTAATATTCATTAGCTAAGTAAAGTGACATTAATCTACCAAGATGCTGTCTAAAACTTAGGCACATAATATAAGCTATTTGTCTGGATGTCCTCTAAAGTCAGTGGAAAGGGGCATCTTCCAGAAGGCAGCATTTACACTAAATGCAATTAACAAAGCAAGGAGGGTTGAAACATTTTCTACAGGAAGTTCTATAGGTAATTGGATGACTACTGCACACTACCAGTGTAACTTCTATATAGCTATAGGCCAGATTAATTGCACTATTAACTACACATTATTTCATTATTACATACTTTAAAGATACTGCAAATATCTGACTTAAAAAAATCCAAGTATCTTTCCAAATGTATCATTCCACAGTATTTTCTCAATGTTATCTTTTTTCATTAACATTTCTGTTGATAAATCTGACTGTTCTCAGGATATTTTACAAACAAATGGTGCATCTGTATTCATCATCAAATGTTATGCATCGTGTGTAATTAAATGCAAGATTTCTCAATGCCCAAGAAAAGGCAAGGCATTCATTTAATGAATATGTTAGAAGTACTGTAATTTTTTTTTTTTTTTTTTTTAATAGGGGAATAAACTTCAGTGTGTCTGAAAATGAGTGAATTACAAATCCTATGGATTTAGGAATAAACTTTCCAGAGATTTAGCTTTTTGCCTCTTTTTTTTTTTTTTTTTTTTCTTTCCTCTTATATTATGCCATCATGGCTTCCTGCATGTTACCCTGTATCTTCCTCTGC
Source organism: Taeniopygia guttata (assembly GCF_048771995.1). NCBI lineage: Eukaryota > Metazoa > Chordata > Aves > Passeriformes > Estrildidae > Taeniopygia > Taeniopygia guttata. The sequence goes on from NC_133024.1 coordinate 52,672,935, forward strand.
AACACCTACCACAAGTAATTGAAACTCGAAGATTATGATGTGGTTTTCCTTTGTCTATATTTTTTTTCATGCTATTGGGAGGCGTATTCATAAATTATATGTCCAGAGAAGAGCAATGAAACTGGTGAAGAGCCTGGAGCACGAGTCTTATGAGGAGCAGCTGTGGGGGCTGGGGCTAAATAGCCTGGAGAAGAGGAGGCTGAGAAGTGACTATTGTTCTCTACACCTGCCTGAAAAGGAGGGGTCAGCCTCTTTTCCCAGGTAACCACTGACAGGACAACAGACCTCAAGCCACACCACTGGGGAGGGTTAGTCTAGCTATTAAGAAAAAAATACCTTCACAAAAAGAGCTGTCAAATATTGAAACAGACTACTCAGGGAACTGGTGGACTCTGTGCCTGCACAGAGTTTTTGCCCTTTCTTAGCAACATTTTCCCCAAGGCACCATCGTCTTGGCTGAGAGACTCAGATGTGCCCTGAAATGGTAGATGATCTTAGACTGGTGAATGATGTTAATGAACTTCTTGTGTTAGAGAATGCATGTCATTTTAAAGAATAGTTTTTCATTTTAAGCCAATTTTCTATCATATTATGCGGAAAACTGTTTATCATGACTGTTGTTTTCTATGTTTATTTAATCTGGTTTGCTTTCAGAATTCTCACAAAATATTGTTATCCTTTTTAGCCTTCTGTAAGCCGTATTTATTTTTTTAACTTATAAATAATTATAGTAATGCACAGAATTTGAAAAGCAATATTGTAATAATTGTAATTTGACATTTTTATAACTTATCACTCAGCATGAATAAAACATTAAAATATGTTATAAAAGTAAACTCACCAAATCCCAGACATTCAGAATGGAGAGACAAAAGTTAAAATACCAGCCTGGTTATGTTGTATAATTAAGGCTGAATCTGCTTAAAGTTGAAATTTACTTTGAAATGCAACATTTTTAGATATTTATTTTGAAAATGCTCAAGTTCAGTTTTGGTAGGCATACATAAAAATCAAACCTTTGAGAATACAATTTACTGTCCACTTTAAGTTCTTAAATCAGCAGGCATTCAATTTAGACTTGCGAACATATTCTCACAGAATTTAAATACTTTAAACATGGGGAAGAAAATGTATAAATACATTGTTCAGTTATTTTTATATGATACTTTGAGTAAGGATTTACATGGGCATTTCTCCCAGGTCTGCCAACACTATTGAGGACCCAAAGCCCCAAGTGGCTGAATGACAGGATTTAGAAAAAGGTTAAGGATGGGCTACTCCCATCAACTCATAGAATCTCTGAGTAAATAGAAAGGAAAAGTTTTTCCCCAGAAGTTATACATGTAGCAGCTCAAGCATTTCATTATCTCTTAATATTTTATGGAATTCCAAAGCATCCATAACCAGGACAAAAAAAAAAAAATCAGTTTAAAAAAAAAAAAATTAATCTAAAAACAAACAAACAAAAATATGTATGTGTAAAATCATTTACAAAAGATATCTTTGTATTTAAAAAGATATATCTATTTGTACCTTTATATCTCTTTGTATTTAAAAATACATATCTATGTATTTACAAAAATATTACTAAATATATTACGAAACACATAGTGGCAAAGCCACTGGAACAAATTTAGCATAAATTGATTCAGGAAGATTAAAGAACAAGAAAAAAGAAATTTGTTTTTTGTGAACATATTAGATTTCATCTACATTAATGAAAATTGTGTAGTGAAAACAGATGTATACACTTTACAGCTTGCATTGTTTTAACCAGTTTCTTAATTTTACACTCCTTTAATGAATGAATATATAAATATTTTCATCAAAGACAATGGAAAACAATCTAAAATTCAGGAAGTTAATCCCTTTAATTCCCTAAAAACACATGGTAATGTGATATTAGAGACACATGGTGACATGTTTTTAATACCACATCAATCAATAAAACCATACTAATATAATTCCAGGCAATATTAGTTTGCTTTTGTTCTTTTGTTATAGGAAAAAAAAATTAAATACTTGGTTCATATACTTTAAAACATCATTTTACAACATATTTTAATTTCCATTATGAACATGATGAAAGGTAGACAAAAAATTACTGCTATTTTTAAGTCATACCGTTGAAATTCAGGGAAAAAAGATCACTTTTCTGTTTGCTGGTCCTCAGAATATCTAAAATTGCACTCACACACACACACACATTTTATCCTTTCATTTTAATAAACTTATCAATAAGACAGGGAAAAAAATCAGTAAATAGGCAGAGAAAAAGTCATATCTTTAGAACTGGGAAAGACAAAAATAGATTTAAAAAATACTTTTAAAATCTTCTGTAAGATGAGGTCTAGTGTATGTTTTTGTTGACTTTTTATTTCCCAGGAATTAGAGTTGCAAAGTGAACAAGAATTTACAATTTTCCATGGGAATATTCTGAATGCTATCCATCTACATATGTATAGAAAGTAAGACTGCATCGCTTGAGAAGTATAAACTTTTTCAACCCTACAAAAAAAAATGAACTATTGCTAGGAAATCACAGAATACGCTGAGTTGGAAGGGACCCACAAGGATCATCAAATCCAGCTCCTGGCCTTGCACAGGATCATCCCCAAGAACCACACCATGTGCCTGGGAGCATTGTTCAAATGCTCCTTGAGCTCTGTCAGGCTGGTGCTGTGACCATTTCCCTGAGGAGTCTGTTCCAGCACCCAACCACCCTCGGGGTGAAGAACCTTTTCCTGATATCCAACCTAAACATCCCCTGCCACAGCTTCAGGGCATTCCCACAGGTCCTGCCACTGGCCACCAGAGAGAACAGATAAGTGTCTGCCCCTCCTCTTCCCCTCACAAGGAATTTCTAATGGTTTAATGCTAAATTCATTTGTATATATAAATCAACAAGCTCTTGGGTAGTCTAGACTGAAAAACTAAAATGTTTAATAAATAGATATTGAAATCTTAGTCAGAAATTAAGATAAATGGATGAGCACACATAGCTTAATGTAGGAAGCATTTAATTTTACCCACCTTGAACATTTAAACATTTTGAACATCATAAACATTTCAGGTTGTGAATCTTACTTTAATCTGCCAGTTATGACAAATATGTTTGTTTAAGCACTTTGCACAATAACTACTCACAGTCTAGCTGCACTTTTGAATATATTGCTCTAGGCTACTTTGCTTCTGGGTTGAAATTTAATCTGTGGTTTTACCAAAGATATTAATAAATTGATATTATGTTTTTCTTCTTACCTAAAAATATTTTCTGAAAGAAAGCAGAAATATCTAGTAACAAATTTTTAACTGGAAGAAAACATGAATATCCATATATACTCATATCCATATATACAGTACATATCCATATATGCTCAGTTTCACTGCCACACATGCACCAAACATAAATTTCTGTAGCCCATTGATTTTAATTTATTTATCCAAACCTTGTTTGTGATAGAGCAGAGTAAGACAACACCTGTTCTAGTTTTGTCTGGGGAGGAGTTAATTTTCTTCAGATGAGCATGTATAGAACTAAGTTTTGGATTTGTGATTGTGAAATATTTTTCATAGCACGGGAATGTTTTATTCACTGCTGAGCAGTACTTACACAGCCTCAAGAACTTCTCTGTCTCTCACATGACATGACCTGTGAGGAGTCTAGGGGTACATAAGACGGGATGGGACACAACAAGGACAGCTGCCCTCAGCTGCCCAAAGGGATATTCCAGACACTAAGATGTCATGCTTAGCAGGAAAAATTGGGAGGAAAGGAAGGTGAGTTGTTAGAGCAAAGATGTTTGTCTTCCCAAGTCACTATTACATGTGATAGAGCATTGCTTTCCTAGAGATGGCTGAACACTTGCCTGTCCATGGGAATTAGTGAACAAGTTTGGGCATGCTGATGCTGTATCTATTAAACACTCTTTATCTCAAACCATGAATTTTCTCACTTTTGCCCTTTTGATTCTCCTCCCATCCCACTGGGGCAGAGTGTGCAAACATCTCTCTGGGGATTTGTTCTCAGCTGGGGCTAAACCACGATAACATCATATATTTGAAATCAGGAATTTATTGTCAGTCTAATTAAAAAAACCCAAAAACATGCAGTTGAAATGCAACAAATTTTTGATACTGTTAATCCAGACATAGTAAATCAATACTGACAGTCAGCAATTACCTTAAATTGATATAAATAAAGAAAAAACTAATTACTAGCAATGATGCAAATAAAATCATTATGCAAGAAAAGTCTTCAATCTGATGTTAAAGCCCACACTCATTATTTCCCTAATCCCAAGCCTGATGGGTTTGTCTACACTAAAAAGAATATCAGTTTGGCATCATCTTTGAGCTCTTCCTCAAGAAGACCGTGATGTTAATGTGGGGATTTACTACATTATTTTTCTCAACAGAAGCACAGTTTTAATATTTTAGGTTTTTAGGGTTGATTGGTTTGAGTATTAGGAATTTTTTTTTAATATTCTGGCTGAATTTTTTTGGAGTAATTTCTTTGTCTTTTCTAAATGTCTTTATATTTCCTTTCTTCATCACCCTGCAACCTGGTGCATGCTAGAAATATTAGCTGCTTTATGTTTGTCCTTTTCATAATCCCTGAAATTATTTTTCACCCAATTTCTTAGTTTCTTCTTTTCAATTTCTTAGTGAGCAGTGTTGACTTGTTGGCTACCCTGTGACTTCCCACATCCCACAGATACTTGAAACCTCTGATGTCATCCCATACCTGTACTCCTTTATTCAGCATCATTATTTTAGGATTATAGGTAGGTCATTCTACACAGCATACCTACTTGTTTTCTGCATTTATAACAATAAGCAGTAGGGAATCCAGTTACAGAAATCTAAGCAAAAATTAGACAAATTGGACCAATTATGTTTTAGCCACCCAGTCATTAGACAGCTGTTACAACTAAGCAAGCTCAAACAAACTGCAAACAAGCCAACACAAGTTCAGTCAGAGCTTGGCAAATCCAGATATCTAGCATATGCTAATAAAACCCCTATCAATTGATGCTAATAGAGAGAGTATTATACTTATCAGACTGCAGGGCTACACCCTGTACGCCCTCCTTGTGCTTTATAAGAACTCCTTCCATCATTTTCCTGATGAATTAAAATTGTTTATGAATGAATGTTGCATCTAGTATACAGCCTTATACTTTTTGATTTGGTTTTATACCATCTATTACAAGGAAAGATCTGGATGTTATGTTTTTCTCTGTTGATCTCTCCAGCAATAATGGAAATTCTTTTCTGAATTATTCATTATATTGTGCAGGATGTTAATTTTTATTTCTGGAGGACATAAAGTTATACAACACAGTCAGTCTAAATACAGAGAGAAGTCAAGGGACCTTAAAATGTCCTTAGAGCTCTTGGAAACATAGCAGTTTCTTATGTTAGTAGTCTGTCTTGGGAGACCTAATCTGACTCAATTCTTTAGCAAAACTGATCATGGTTATTCCAAGAAAAGGTCCATGTTTTTTCTAACCCAAAGAATTGCCAGCAACCAGTAAAAATTTGATGAAAAACTAAATTAAAGCAGAATGGATGTGCAAAGTGACTTTTGTTGTTAAATAAAAATATGATTTCTAGTAAGATTTGATGACTGCTCTGTATTATATTAAATTGTATCAGACACCAGCAGATGATTTTACATGACAAGGGTTGGTGCTAGTTTAGAACAATAATAGTAGGATTTCAAGAGGTCTGGAAAAAGTGGTGAATCTGTCATTTTTCCTACTGAGTTTGGAAACTTGCCACATATAAAATAATTTTAAAGTGAACATGTATATCGGTATAAGGATGAATGAGCTTTTATCTGGATTCAGTGAAAGGTACATTTCAGAGTATTTGGACAAAAACATGTGACAGGATACCGTCTAGATGTTATACTAGAGTATAACATCTCTCTCTTTCTTGCATGTATACTGAATTCTGAGCACTGAATTAATTGAGAAGTACAAAAGAAAGATGATAATCCTCATATATGAGTCCAACTAAATATATAAGCTACATGGGCATTGTCCTTGTATTCTCATGACTGCTGTGGGTTCAAAAGTCTAAACATTTCTACACTTCAGTCACCTCACCTAATACGCACATATTTTGAGAAATATAATGGCAAAAGCAAAAACCTTTCTAAGATCTGCAAAACCTGCTGAAGAAGCTGAGGAAACACTTGGATCACTGTGATGATGCCATCTCCATTTTTCCATAGTTACATTTATGCTGTGTAGTTATTTCAATAGCATCTCCTTCTCAGCCATCTCTTATTCTGCTAGATTCAGCTCTTTAAAAACAGATAAAAGGGCAAGAGAGCATTTTTCATATTTAGATTATTCATAAGATACCAAAACTGATACATCTATATAAATAAATATACTCTGTCTAAATATAAGACAAGAGACTTAGAGAAAGAGAAACTCAGTGAGAAAGAACGTAGTAAGTGGAGGAGAAACAAAAAAAAAACAACCCCAAAGATAATAAAATCATTATGGCAATAAACTCAGTATATGGTTGTCTCCTGAGTACAGCTGAGATTTGCTTACCTAGTGGATAAATTTTAATTGTTTTTACTGAATCTATTCTTTCTGACCCAAGATGTCACATCACTATATGGCTGAAGCTATTCTTGCTAAGTTATTCTGGCATTAATCACATTTATTGTTTGCAGGACCACAATTCTCTTATTTATGGGCACTACCCAGGGGAATGCAGGTCATCTAACTGTTATCTAACAGCAGAATCTACAGCTGCTCTTGCTGACTTCAATTTGAGTCTTACTTCCTCAACAGAGGTCATATAGAAGCAATTGAAGTTAATTTTATGAGACATCTGTTATATTTGTGGTTATACTCATTCTTCAAGATTGCCCTCTAAAGTAGCAGTTACTAAAAAAAATCCCAGGCACCATAAGAGAGAAGGAAAACTAACAAATAAAAGACAATATCAGAAATTATCTGATAACTTCTATTTAACATGAAAAAGTAGGAAATTATTTAAAATGAAGAATCCCATAATTTGGGGCATGATATTTTAATGTGAAAGGCACAACTCTAAAACATTTGACCCTTTCAAATCAGGAAGAATCCACTGGCTGTTAAAGCATTCCAATACAAAGAAATAGAATTGTCAAATACCTAAACAATATATCTATAACTGCAATGTTTTTGGGGTTTTTTTTTCAAATTCCTATATAATTTTGGTTTATATTAGAGGATTACAAATTTATGCTTGGAAAATGAAAGAAATAAAATTCTGAATAGTGTTGTTTTATTTTGTTTTGTTTTCTCTCCATTGTTTTGGAGATAACATGATGACTTTTTCTTTTTATGAATTATGAAAAATATGGAAATAAGCGAGAACAAAATTATTTACTCATTACAAAGAAAATTGTCCTCTGAATACAAGCATCTTGATATACTGATTTTTTTTTCCTAAAATGTGTCTGCTTTGAGTTTGTAAGCCAATACAGACTATATTTTCAATAGACATTTCTCAATGAAAAAATTATTTTACCATCTTTTTTTATTAAAGTAACTCATACATCAGAATCCCCATCTTCTGTTCAGTGCAAATGCCTAAGATGAAAATCTGAGCCAAATTTTTGTCAATTTCATCAGTGTAAAAATAGGAATAAGGTATTTTGATATTGATGTAGTAGTAGTTGATGAATAATATTGTCCCAGAAGACAAACTTAGATGAACAATTGGGTAGGGTACAGTATTGTCTCAAAATAAGGATTTCAAGAATGAGTATCTTTAGTTTTTAAACACCTTTTTTTTCCTTAGGGCAGTTTACTCAGTTCTTCTTAAGATGTATAAATTTTATTTGGTCTGTTTTCTCTCTTATGCATATTGCTATAATTTGATTTTTCTTCCTTAAAAGAGTTGTATTCCAAGATTTTTTAAGGTTTCTATTTTTAAATGTCTTCCTTTTCTGTTCCCCACACCATATTCTCCCCTAGATAGTCTATGTATAAAACTATCTGCACACTGAAGTATTTATTTTTATTTTCCTATACAATTTTTGGAAGGTGAACAAAACACACATAGGCGTCTGTCAAAACATCCTTCTAGGACATATATACATGTTTTTCCTGATGGTATCAGTAAAAATACCATAGGCAAAAAAAAAAAAGAACAGCATAATTTCAAAAAAATTTTCTCTCATCCTAAGTAGTGACAGTTAGTAACATTTATATGTATTTGATTATTTCAGTTTCTTCATAAATAATAAGTCTTTTAATTTTGCCTAACACTTTCATATGGAACACGCCAACATCAAAAATGGCCTTGCCCAGCTCCCTTTTCTGGTCTTCTTTATAATATTATCAGAATTTTCCTGGGAGTACAAAATGTAAAAAATCCCAGTTGGAACAGCCTTAATGCAATGTCACATTCTCACCACTGCTCTGATTAGTTTTGCTACACTTATCCCTTCCTGACATGCCTTTGTCAATACAGATGATGTTTCTTTGTAGGTATGTGGTATGTGGAGACCGAGGTACTATTTAGTCTAGATCTAATTTTCTTGTGCTAGTCCTCCTTCACATTTCTTTGACAATAACTTCTCTTCAAATGGCTCATTGCTCCTTTAGTAAACTTCCTAGTCAGTGTTACTCCTATTTTCACATCTTGCCCAAGCATCAGGCTAAATTATGTATTTGAAAAGCATTGTTGCTGATAAGGAACATTTTGAACATGTTCATTTGGCTTTGGGTTTGTTTGGGTTTGGGTTTTTTTTCAGACTCAGACTTTGAAATTCTAAATGGGGCTGCTCCAAATTGAACCTATGAAGTATGGTTCACTACTTCGTTATTTAGTTACTGTAGTTTCCCCCACTCACGCAGCCCCCGAATAATCCAACTAGCTCAGAGATAAGGGGCTGTGAGGGGAGGAATATCAGGAGAGGGGTATAGGTATTCAAAAGAGGCTCTCACCCCAGGATAATGCTGGTACTGCTCTCTTTATTCTGTGATGTCCATGTGGAGAGCGGGGTAAAAGAGAGCAAACAGGAAATGTCAGGGGGTCTATATAGTTTTTGGACAGGGTGGGCCTTCCTGGCTCTCCGCCAACCCTGTTGGGGCAGGAAGGAGGGGTCCAGGGGTTATCTTGATCAGAGTCACAGGGTCCCGGGGGAAGGGGGGCACAGGGTGCCTATGAGCTCACTGTAACAAATTACCTGAGAAATAACTATATTTTGGACAAACTTAAATTTTAGACACAACCTACACTAAGGAACACATAATTTCATAGAATCATTGAATAAATTGAGTTAGAAGAGACCCACAAGGCTCATTTAATCCAATCCCTGGTCCTTCACAGGACCATCCCAAGGATCAAACTATATTCATGAAAATGCTTATTAAATGCTTTTTGAATTGTGTCAGGCTTGGCACTGTCACTAAGGCTCCCTTGGAAGCCTCTTCCAGTGCCCAACCACCATCTGCATGAAGAACTTTTCCTAATATCCAGCATAAATTTTCTTCAACACAGCTTCAGGGCATTCCCTCAGGTCCTGTCACTGGTCACCAGAGAGAAGAGATCAGTGTCTGAGATTTGAATATACATTACCTGCATTTCATATGTAAATTGTATACTTACCCATCATTACACATGGAATCATTCTGGTTGAAGTGTTTCCACATTCTGAGGATGTATCTGCATCTATCACTTGCATCCACATCACCTGTTTGCCAAGAAAGTACTTTAACTGCCAGGAGATTCTGCATTACTCATTAATATTTTGTATTATATCACCTTTTTTGTTAGGCCCAAAATAAATGTAGAAATATATGTAATGTACAAACTGAAGTTGATCATGTAAGAATTATGATTATGATTATTACTGTGTTAGGTCTTCCTGCATGAAAGAAAAGCTGTGAACACTTGTTTTAGGTTGTATGGAAATTAACATTATGCAATGATACAATTCTGGGCAACAGTGGCAAAGAATGGAAAACCATCTCTCCCAAGACAATCATAGGTCCATCTGGCCCATGAAACCAAAGGACATCGTGGGAATGATGTAAGTAGGGGACAATCAGGACAGATACGTCTTCTAACCATTTATGGAGATTGTCTTAAAGTGAAGTTACACAGTTGCTATATAATTACTGTATAATCACTAAACTAACTGCCTAACTACTCAACTGCTGAGATAAACCAATGCCCTATTTCATAGGAAGAGTAATCAGTGGGTGGATGGTGTATTCACACATCAGTCTCAAAAAGATCTGGGAAAAGAAAGATAAATGTCATAAATGCAGAATGCTTTGAATTTCAGAGGGGAAATTGCAGTTGAACAGCTTTCCACTTGAATTTTATTCAGATTCCAAAACACAAGTTTCTCCTAATTTACTACTGCTTGTGACATGACCATGTACAAGAACTGTACAGTCTTTATTTATACTGTAAGTAACTCCCTCGACTCATAATTTTCTATGCTCTTTATTATCACCTCCTCTTTCAATGACTTTCCAAACTGGTTAAACTCCTAATATAAAGAAATTAAGACAATAATTATCCCTTTCTCATATATGTACAAGGAACAGTAATCACAGTCATTCACATGAAAAGATAATTATTGTTCCTGCATTCAATCCAATTTTTCTCTACTTTTTCCCATTTATAGTCTGCTGGCAGTATTTTAAGATCCCTTTAAGGCTTCTTAAGTGTTTTCTTTTTGAGTAATCTTTTTTTTTCCCCTTCATTAACAGCCTACTCTGCTTATATTCTTCCATCTGCACTTACCATGCAAATCTTAGAAGCTTTTTAACTATTGCCATTTGGAACAACATTCCCTTGCTTCTCTGCTTCATCAGCTTGCCATCTCATTTTACATTTCAAACATATCTTTTTCTCCATTGACTGTCTTTATTTTTTATCTTACTCTAACACTACTCTTCTCTTTAGATTTACAAATGAACTCTGAAAAAATAGATATGAGAATCATAACGTTATAACATGATGAATGTTCAGAAGAATTTGTAACACTATCCACTATCACAGGTTTTGATTGTTAGTTTTAATTACCTACCTAATTTCAATGTGCTAACATAAAAGGCAACTGGAAAAAAGCCATACAGACATCATGGTCTGAGTTCAGTCACCCATGTATTTCCTAACAAATGTCATTTGAGATGTCCTATATTATCCCACCTGGCTTTCAGCTGCCACTTCAGAAAGGTTTCTGTCTCCACAATCATATGTGCCAACTGGCCCTGAACCTTTTAGAAAAACCTCAGATGTGTCAAAAATGCTGTTTTCTGGAGGCTGAACTGATTTCCAGCTGCCAAAAATCTAAACTGAACTGATTCATAGATATCTCTGAATGTCCAAAATAGATGCACACTGGCTAAAATTAGAGTTAAGACCCCCACTTCATGTGAAGACCTTTTGAGGTGAGCTTCTAAATGCATAAATCTGGACCTTAGTCAGAATCATGACACAGCTTGTACAATTAAGAATTATTTGTAATTTTGTAGAAAAAACCCAGAAAAATTAAAGAACTATGTTAACTAGTCCTAAAGCTACAAGATGGCCTTGACCTGTTTTCCAGTATTTAGTTATCACATGGCTTTTCCAATACCATTATTGCGTCCTGATCTTCAGCTGCTGCTATGTCAGGTCACAGGTCTCTTCTGTGTTCTCATTTTTCTGACATACAGATGTATCAGGCTAGGGAGCTTCAAATTACTTCAGTGTGCCTAGATGTATCTATAAATCAATTGTAATGACATTTAGACATCAAATTTAGTACTCAAATAGTGAAAGATAACCTCCTTTGAGTTGCTATGAGAAGTATACTTTCATAGTAGCCTAAATGTGCCTGAGTAATGAACCATTAGAATTTAGGAGAGTACTGGGGAAGAAGTATTAATGAAAATTTTTCCTGCACAGTAGATTTTTAAAAAAAAATTTCATAATGGTAGACGGAAAGGTAGTCTTTACATGTTAAATTCAGGCATTAATAGTAGAAGGAATGCCTTCTAGAGTGAGAAACCATAGGAAACTAAGAATAGATGTGCATCAGACTACAGGAATTTTTGTTGTATATAAAAGTAATAAAATTTGAAGGCGTATAGTGACTTAATTTTTTGTTCTTTACAACAACAACAACAACAACAACACTGTTTCCCTTCTTAATATGTAGCTATATATTTCAGATTTGGAAGTTTATTTCCTGAAGAAAATTTACAATAAAAAATGTCCAAAATTAAGTATTTCTTACAGAGAATCACACTTTAATAAACAGACAGCTTACTAAGACTAAATGTTGCCCTAACATAAGAAATAATATCTTTATTAATTTAAACAGCAAGAATTGTATATACATACATTCATATATTAGTTTTAAGGGATTTTTTTCCTTTTTTTTTTTTCTCTAATACATTGATCACACATTAGTTCTGATTTTCATTTATAGTCTCTTTTAGTTCCACTATTGTAAGGCTTTTTGCTTTAAAAATTTTCTGTTCCCAAGCTTACCATCTTTACTAGACTCTACTCCAGAATTACATTCCCTCTGTTAAGGCATTTTATTCCAAACTGTCTGATTTTGACATATTTTTCTCCATTTTCTTCTTCTGCTCTTTTCTGATGTAGCTCAAATGTTAACATTACACCTAAAAAGAGTGGTTTAATTTTACTTTAAAACTAGCAGAAGAAAGCAGGGCATACCTATAGCTAATATTAGAAAATTATACACTTATAGGTGATATAAGTGAAATTAATAAAATCCTTGAAGTACTAATTTTTCTCCAACTACTGCTATTTTTGTCTTTCTAATTGTTTCAGGTGTCTTTTGTATTTTGGGTGTATAATAAGAAATACAAATAATATTATGCCCAAACTGAATGTTTCTTTCGTGACTCTCTCTATTCATCAAGAACAAACCTGATATTTCTTTCCTAGGGAAAGTGTCAGATTTGTATATATAAAGCAGTGTCCTACAGTAAGTTTAAAAAAATAGTTTACATACAAGATCATATACCCTACTTCTGAAAAAAATCATGTTCTTATGGTTCAGTTTATGCTACAGCAAAGTAATATTCCTGTCATTGTACATGTTTGCTTCTAATTTCTTTATCAGTTTTTCTCCTCTCAGTCCTTCTTTATGTAAACTGTACATTTAGCAGTAAACAGAGTAGAAAATATGATACTAATGCAAAAGCTTTGGCTAATGGCATGATTTGCTCTCAGTCTCATTATTTTCTGAATAATAATCACAGGTAATTTGAACTTAATGCACAGGCAATTTCTTCAAACATCCATTCCAACAGCTTCAGAAAGACAATGATGCCAATGCTAGGTTAAGGAAGTGAAGCACAGATTTTCAGCCCACTGAGAAAAGATAAAAATTCATTCATGAGATATTGCAGTGCTGAAAATGAAAAGTCATTCATTATTCATCAAAAATACAAACACTTCAAGGATTCATTGTAATTTTAGAATCTATGCATAGATATCTATATTGGTAAAATGATGGTTTCTGTGTACTTGAAATTGTAAAAATTGTGTGAAATATGTACTTGGAAATAGCCAATATTTGCCTCAAAGTTTAAAAAAAAAAAGAAAATTAGGGATCATGAAAACTGTATTAAAACAGAAATAAATTGTAAAAGGATCATGTATCAAACTAAATTTAGCTTATTACAGAAAAATAAATTAATATTTTAATGTTTTGGTTTATGTTATTTGTCACTGTTTCAACAGTGAGCTCTTAGGGTTAAATGTTGGACATTTTGAATCTTAATTGAAGTTTAGTAGTGATGCTGAATTCAGTAAAACGAGGATTTCAAAGTAAGAGTAATTGAGAAATATATGTAGCAAATCAATATAGGAAATCACATTATTTTCTTTAAATTTTGATGTTAAGTTTATCTAAAAAATATATCATTATCTTTTAGATATCACTATCTAAAAGTAGGTCTGAATGTTCTGTCCAGTTTTGTTTGAAAAGGTATTAAAATTATTCTATATGTTTCTATATTCTGTTCTATATTCTATTCTATATATAAAAATTATTCTCTAAATTTCTGATGAGGAACACGGTAAACAGGGCCAGCAAGCAGGGATTTAAGAGATAGGATGAAAGAAGAAATTATTTATTATGAGAATGCTGAGACACTGAAAAAAAATTCCCAGAGAATCTGTGAATAATCCATGTCTGAAAAGATTCATTATCAGGTTGGACCAGAATGGAGAACCTAACTTAGTGGAAGATGTATCTAACCACAGCAGGAGGCCCGGAACTAGATGATCTTTAAAAGACCCTTTAACCCAAACCATTTTATGACTATGGTCTGATTCTATGAAAATTATTTTCTGTTTTAAAACAAGGCCAGTTTTCTGCTTCAGCAGCTTCCTGACCAGTGCTTCACAAGTTAGGTGATCAGGTAATGCTAGACACCCATTCAACAGCCGTATGGGAGCGCTGTGGAATGATAAGTGTGGCAATTAGGATGAGCAAACAAAACTTTGACAGTAAATACATGAGAAGACATGGAAGAGACCCTACAGGAGTTGCTCAGACAGCATAGGACTGCTAGACACAAAATAAAACAAATTAAATTACTTGCAGTAGAGAACAGTTCCTAGCACTAGCTGGACAGTATGTCTCTGCAAATTAGAGAGCTAATCCTAAATAAGGGTCCTCAGGGAGGACCTTATCTGACTGCTGGAAACGTCTTGTGCTGCTCTTTGTGTCTGGGACACCACCTCCTAAACAGGAACAGACACCTTTCAGAGTTGAACTGACACAGACTAAGAGCAATTTCATGCATTCATTCACACAGTAAATAATAACAGACTGAATTGTGATATTCTGTCTCATAAGCAACACCTTCAGCTCTTGCATCTGACATTAATGTGATTACTGAACTAAAGACCAGCCTATATCTATATCTATATTTATATCTATATTTATACCTATTTCAATATCTATATCTATATCTATATCTATATCTATTTCTATATCATCTATATCTATATCTATATCTATATCTATATCTATATCTATATCTATATCTATATCTATATCTATCTACATCTATATCTCTCTATATATATATCTACATCTATATCTATATCTATATCATCTATATCTATATCTATATATATGCATATATATCACAAGCTTCAAATAGAAACAAAATATTAATCACATAGTGGTAAAACTATTACTTAGAAGGCTCTTTCTTGAAAGCAAAGAAAGGAAAATGCACTTTCTTTTGAGCTTGGATTTGTAACTACTCATCTTTCATGACCAAAATTATAGTGTGAAATATGTAGAAAAAGTTTCTATTGGTCCAAAATCAGTATCTGAATGCAGACTAAAAGCCAATAAAAATCAATAGCTATATAAGGCTATTTTTCTGGTTTTGACTCTTTTCTTTCAAAAATTTCCACAACCTATCATTTCCACTACTTCATTAAGTAAAAGCATTCCAAAATAAAGTAAATAAATACAATATGATGGCAAATGAAATACTATGTTGGCTGCCTCTGAAAGAATCTGTATTGTTCTCTTTTTATTCAATGATGATTGGAAGTAACAACAACAAAAACAACAGTAAAATAAATAATAATAATAAACCCCAATCCCCCAGCATTACAATGTCATGGTGTCCTGCAAATACTTTTTAATGCAGGAAACAATTACAGCTTCTAGTACTATCATAATATTTTGTTTTCTCAGTCGCCATTTGTTAGATAATCTGTCGTTCCAAACAACAGTCTTACTCTATGTCTTTGCCAGAATCTAGGTTTATGGGGAAATCCCATTATTAAAATCTGTTAAATGCAGCTGTAAAGCCATATGCTGATAAAGGAATCTGTCCTGGTTACAGAGATGGGGTGGAGTTTTGTTTATTCCATACCTGTAGTGGGATGTTTCCCTTACCACAGGAGACCTTATCATAGGAGAACATATCTGCCTATCAGCTGGTTTGCTTGCTCAAGGCATCCTCACATGAATTTGCTAATTGGTGAAATAGTTCAGTGAGGATAGCTTGTCTGGTAGTAAGTTATTTCGGTACCATGGAGGTGACATTTCCAGCAGGCAATAAACCTCTTGCCTTGAAAGCAAGATAAAGGAAAGGAAGACAAGACTGAATTTGTGACTGATAGACACTTCACTTTGCAAAATATAAAAGCTCTATAAAAACAAACTCTCACAAAGCAGAAACTTTTGCACATTCCCTGGAAATGTGTGGGGATCTCTTCTCAAAGTTTGGGACACCTATAACTAAGAGTAACTCTCTCAGGGTTGAAGGAAGGACTCTGTGCACCCCATCATCAATTTGGTGGTAACTCACATTAACTCCTAATTATACTTTTTCTCTATTTATAATATAGATACCTTTATATCATGCACTGTTTTATGCAATCTACTAGGTCTTTTGTTTATCCATGTAGTAGTTCTGTTTAAGGACTTTTTTTCTGTTAATCTCCTGTCTATTCAATAAATAACTTATAAGAGACCTGATTTGCCATTCCTAAGAATTTGCAAGCCAGAGTTCTTTAGGTGCAGGTCACCAAAGTAGAGCTGCTGCCAAAATCTGAGCCTATGGCAGGGCTTATCTAACACTCTCACTTGATCCATAATAATACCACCCATTCAATGCAAAAGGGAAAATCCTAATTTTTTTAGTGAATGGGGACTTCAGCATATAATCTCTCTTAGTTTATTTTGTTTTGTTTTCCCCTTCACTATCAAGAAGGTGCAGTTTGAGAAGTCTTAATTTCCCCCCAGAGTTTTTAAAACCAGTGTATGTTTTTATGAAAATCACCTGCTGTGGCAGAAATTGAACGGATAGTGTGAATCATGGATGACATCATAATCAGAAAATTAAAATAATTCCCTTCTGCATCTAGAAAAGAAAAGATAAATAAATAAAGAGCAAAATCACATCAAATGAATGTAAAGAATTTGCACCAAAGAATGAGTTACACCAGGGTATCACCTGCTTATTAATTTAATGCCAAATAACAGTGCTCACAGTTTGCACAACATTTTTCTGATGTTAGTCTAGAAATATTTTGCAAGGATGATGTAAGCATGTTATCTCATACTTTAGCTGTCAATAAAGGCTTTTTTTCCTAATAAAAAAGATAAATCAGTCATCCAATACTGTTCAAGACTCAGTATATCCAATAATGGCACAGGCAATCCTGAGATACTCTTGTGCTGGGGTGTCAGAACTGCAGCCCACACATCACTTCATCCATGCCATAGTGTTTGGTTGTACAACATTCACTGGTGATAAACCAAAAGCCTTCCGAGCTCATCGAAATCTTAGAACATATCTTCTTCTTTATTTCCTATCTGTTGTTTTTCTGCTCTTAGGTTTTCAGTTATTAGGCTATATCCTTTTGTCTTGGATGTCTGGAAACCTTTCTCTAACCAGGGAAAATCTCAAATCCTATTCAGTATTCTTGACTTATGATCATGATCAGAGAACTATGAATATCATAATAATTTTTAAAATATAAAAGGAAAAGTAGAATCTTAGAGTAGGATATTTGTGTTGAGGATAGGATATCTCTGGGTTCAAAAGACTATTCTTAAGACACTTGTAGACATTTTAATGGAAAAAAAACACGTCCCTGCTAAAATATAGGATACAAAATCCCATGTTGTTGCAATTATGAAAATTATATTTTATTTCATTATGTGTGTTAGAGATTTGTTTTTACAGAACTTCTGAAGTTCTACAAAACCACTAAGAATTGAAACAGATGTTCAAACCCAACAGAACTAAAACCTCACTTTATATTTTGCATAATGTTTTATATAAAAAACTATGATGAATATAAAAAGAGAGAATTTTCTGACTTTCTGACATATAATACTTAAAGCACATGGAAGGCAGTAACTAAAATGCATTTTCTCACTATTATTTTAATGTTATAAAAACTTTAAGAAGCAATTTCTTTTCCTGAACTTGTTTTGAATATCTAGCCATAAGAACAACCAAATAAATAATAACATGTTGCTGGAATTGCTGAAGTTGTGACAAGAAAAAATTCCAGGGCAGTTTAAAATTTATGCAGCCTGGAAGAACCAGCAAACATTTGAGTACATTCTCATATGTGCTCTGTATAAGTGTGTATGTGTTTATTTATTTATAACTTTTTATTATGTGGAGCTTTTTTTGAAGTGATTGTGGCCTGTCTCATGCACTCTAATACTGTATGAAAATAACATGGGTTTTCTTTTCTGATGTCTGCAGACCTGAGGATAAATAAATAAATAAATAAATAAAAGTGAAAATCCATGCTCTGTGCTTACTTCTATTCAATAAATGCAATAAATGCAGGGACTAAACCACAGAGAAAAGAAAAAAAAATACCCTGACTTGCTGTTATGGGGCTTCAGATCTTACAACCATTCATAAGTACAGGTTTCTAAGGGAATTCCATGACAGGACTGTCTTTCACTCTCTTTACTGCAGTAACTGAGACAGATTTCTAGAACTGAAGGTTAGGAGTATTGGTTACAAATTCCTGCAATGCTCATATGTTTGACATTAGAGACTCATCAGACGAGTGTCTGTTCACACACCACAAGGGAACTCCTGACTGGATCCAGTTCACATGAACAGCTGTGGGGTGGTGAAGCAAATACACCATGGTAAGAAATTATAAAACTAAATCCAGATGTGCCTAAGGCTGAGGTGAAAGAAGAAATTACCATGAGCGCAGTAAAGACGTCAGTAGTGATAACTCAATGTAATCCTTCACTGTCCTTTAGAAGAGCCTACAGTGGTAATTCTTAGTAGGGGCCCACAGAAACACTGAGCATAAATACAGGGAAAATAAATTAATAACTGAAAACTAATTGTGAGGGAGAGGGGTGGAAGGACAGATATGACAAAACCAGCCAATAAAAAAAAAAACACCAAACCAAACCCAATCAGAAAAAATTCATATACAAGTTTTACTCATTTTAATGAGACTTTTCTAAATTAATCAGGCAATATGGATTATTAGACTACTAAAACATTATCCAGACAAAAAAAAAAAAAAAAAAAAAAAAAAAGCATATATTCATGTATATGTTGTGTTCTCTTTTGTTATAAAATTTGCAAGTGAAACAGTAGGCATGCCAAGAAGTTAGGAAACCAAAGTTAACATCTCATTTTATTCCTCACAAAGTAGATGAACTTTCATAGAATATTATTTGATAGAATGGCAATATATTTCTTTAGAACAGAGTTGGAAGGCATTCAGATTTGTGTCTTATTTCTAGCTCAGCATTTTATTTCTGGAAAAAGAAAAAAAGAACCCCCAGATTTATCTGCCCTTTATGCAGGCATAGTATTTGTCTTCCTGCTACATAAATGCTGAATTATTTAATAAGCATTTATTTACTTAATATGCATCAACATTTTTTTAAAGTTTAATAGTAAGGAAATGATAAATGCTAACCATTAAATGGATAGTATTCAATAATGCAAATATTATTCTAATAATATTATTTTGAAAGCTAAGATTAAGATTGTTTTCACAATTTTACACATGCCAATAGCTGTAATTACTATGTTATTACAAATGCACTGATAGGAAATTATCACTGTTCTATGATAAAATGTTTAAAACCTAAATTGCCTGTACCAAGTGGTAGTACTCTCATTGTAATTAAATAGAAATTAACTTGTGGTGTTCTAATGACCTCTTGCAACGCAATCATTTATATTTCTCATTTATAAGTATGTCATTAAAACCACAAGAACTATTTAAAAATTATTTTTATTGACATTGTTTGGTTTTGCTATTGTTTTAATTGCTGTTATATTTTTATATTTGAAATACTGTTGATTTCAGGAGATGTTACACAGAAATATCTCTAAAAATCCCACAATAAATTGTGTTCAGCCTGTGTATTGTGGCACCTAAACAAATTTCTGAGAACCTGGATATAAGAGATACTGGGTTCTAATCTTGTATCTTACACATATTTGTCATTAGAAATTAATTAGACAAAGTGCATGCTTATAATACCAACTGCAGTGAGAAACACACCTTACCTTATTTCTCACTGTGACAACTCATTGGTGTAACAGAAAATCAGATAACAATGTGTTTTTCCTGTCTGTGATCACAGATTAATTTCTGCACAGGAAGTGATTTCTCAGTAAGTGAGAAAGACAGCAAGTAGACTGTGAGTCAGAGTTTGACATGAGCTCTTGCTCTGGAACAGTTGCCTAATGAGTTTAAACTTTTTATGTTTATATACTGCATAAGACAAAGAGAAGAGAAAAAGCCTTCAAGTTGCACCAAGGGAAGTTTAAACTAGGTAATGGGAAAAACTTCTTCACCTAAAGGGTTATCAAGCAGTGAAAAAGACTGCCCAGGGAAGTGATCAAGCCACATTCCTGAAGGTGTTTAAAAAATGTGTAGGTGCAGCACTCAGGGACATGGCTAAGTGCTGGACTTATCAGCTCTAGGTTAATGGTTGGACTGAGTGTTGGTGATCTTAAATGTCTTTTCCAACCTATGCAATTCTATGATTACGTGTAAATCATGAAAAGAAGAGCTCTGCACATGGCACCTTCAAGTGCGTTGGGTAAAAAGCTTAAATTCAGCAATTTAAAGCTGACAGAATGGTTGGACCTGAGGGTCTCAGCTTTCCTGGGGCACTGACAGACAAATCAAACACTGAGGGTCAAAGAAGTCTCCCCTTTTCACATGGCAGAAGTGCATAAAAAGAGTTATGTACTTCAAGAAGAAGCAGGGTTCACTTCATTGTACTCTTTATTCTTGGAGTATTATCCTGACAAAAGTACTGTGCTAATAAAACCCGCAGGTGCCAGACTAGATTTTATCACATCTGACCAACATGGGACAAAAACTGAGTAGAAGTTTCCTCTAAAATGTGTTTTCCAAAATGCCATCTAAAGCACAAAAATCACATCCATCTGTGCTGTATCATAGTTACTAAACATAAGGAAACATACCAAGGAAGATTGCTAAAGATTAGGAATTTACTGAATAAGAAAAAGAATGTTTCTTACTGGAACAGAAAGAGAAGGAGAGGTTTTGAGTGACAGATAGGTGATTATTCATACCTATGGCTGAGACTTTTAGTCTGATATGCCAGGTGTATATAGAGTAAGACCTAAGTGACTGCAAACCAAGATTTCTTCACACAGGTAAAATTCCCTAACAAACAGACTGTAAAATAAGATACTCTTCCCGCTTCTTTCAATAAAAGACTCAGTAAAATAGATAGAAGTATTCCTAGGGCCTGTGCATTGCCTTCAATCTTATGGGTTAAAATTCCTGCAACAGGAAAGAACTTAATGCAGCCTTTGTTTGTTCAGTGAGCTCTGATTACCACATATGCCATATATACAATGTAGATATTTTTTAAGTGATAACCTTCTCTGTATTTCACAGGGATCTTGATAAGGCCTCTCACAGGACTTAGGTAGAAGCATAATTTTTTCAGAAATTGAATATAGCTTAGCATTAGGATCCTTAGGCCTGTTAAAACTGCGCAAAGGTCAAATTATAATAAGTAGACAGCTGCTGGAGAAAAAGACAGAAAACTGAAGTTTGAGATATACAAATAAATGTCACTTAAGTCCCACTTCAAATACCTCTGTTTCACTGGATCCTGCCCCAAGGCATATAATTACCTATTCCCCGATGTCAAAGTTTTCATTCAGATTTCTGAAATTCTATTTTCTATTTTCTTTAATTGCTTTAAACATGGCAAAACCACTTCAGGGATATAAGCAAAATAATGTATATGAAATCAATTGGCATAAGACATGGAAATGATGACATTTCTCAGAGGGGCTGAAGGTTAAGAGCTAAATTAAACTTTTCTTTTTTTCCTCTTGTTGTGGTAACAGTGGGAAGGGAAGGCAGTGCCAACAACTGGATCAAAATCAACAGCAGCATCTGTTACTGAACTAGCCAGAAGCTTCTCTACATTTTTATTTTTATTCAAAAAGAGGAATAGACATTTATTCAATAAGCTGAGGGAGATTCAAAATATTCTTAGTGCTCTGATATGACATCATAATTACGCCTGACAATTTCTCACCTAAGATAAAGTTCTTATTGAAAGACAGGAGGAAAGGCAAAGAAAAAGATGCTTATTTATGACAATAAGATAGAAGATGACTTTTACCCATGCCTTGTCTGGATTTCAGTTTATGTTCCTTCACTGGTTTCGACTGGAACTGAATTTATTTTCTTCAAAAAAAAAAAAAAACCTGTATATTACTGTCATTTGGATTAAAAGAGTATTGATAACACAGAAAATTTCCTGCTCCTCACCCCACCCCATGAGCTAAAAGGCTGAGAGTGAATAAGAATTTGAGAGGGGACACAACCAGGACAGCTGATCCCAGCTAATCAAAAGGATATCCCACACCATATGGTGTCATGCTCAACATATAAATCTGGGGGAAGATGAAGGACAGGGAGAATGTTTGGGTTGATGGCATTTGTATTCCCAAGTCGCTGTTATGCCTGATGGTGCCCTATTTTCCTGGAGATGGCTGCACACCTGCTTGCCAATGGGAAGTGGTGAATGAATTTCTTGCTTTACTTTGCTTGTGTGTGCAGCTTTTGCTTCACCTATTAAACTGTCTTTATCTCAACTCCCTTTTTTATCACTTTTAGCCTCTCAATTCTCTCTCCACCTCACTGTGGAGGAGTGAGTGAGCAGCTGTATGGAGCTGAGCTCTCTGCTGAGGTTGAGCCCTGACAGGCTGCAGTGATATCTGCAGTACAGCAGTGTTTGTGAAAAACAGCAGTGAACCTATAGCCTGTTCCATGTAGGTACCAGCCTGAGAACACTGCCTTCAGATAGCAAAGAACACCTGCATGTTCCAAAAACCCTATTTCTTGCAGTTGAAACTGCAAGTTTCAGTAAAAGTAGTTGGAAATAGCATATGCTATTTATTAATTGATTTTTTTAAAGTGTGAGATTGTTCTAATTCATAATATTTAAACTGTGAAAATAATTTCATATTCATATATTTGCAAAAATTGGCCAAAGCTCTCGAATGAAACATCTTAAAAATTGTTACTACAAAAAGAATTAATTAGAATAATTATATAAGTTTTAGTGCAATTTAAACAGAATCCTGTGAACTCTGAAATCTAAAACAGTGCTTTGTGCATTTGCAGTGATGACAGTCAACTGCATACTGGGCCACTTTTGCAAGGAAGTTGTACAGCCATTATATCAGGGAAAGTGGAATGGGGCTGGAAAACTGCACTGTGATAGGAAAGTGCTATCCCATATTTGATGCCTTAGTATAAGACAGATGTTGACAAACTAGAGAATGCAATGAAGTGACTAAAGGAGCTGAGTCTGAATAATAAAAGGATAAAGGAGGGGATTGACTTATAGGTCTCATCTACAGAAATCAAGTATGTAAGACAAGAGTTTCTCCTGTGAAGTATCTAGAAACATAAGAAAACAATTAAATAAATGAAATCATTGTTGACTTTGAAGAGAAAATTCTTGACAGTGAAAGAAGCTGAGTATTGTAGGCAGTTTCCCAGAAGGGCTGTGAGATCTCCACCCTTCGATATTTTCATAACTCATGTAGAAAAGACATGAGCAGTGTGACCTGTCTTAAAATAAACCTTTAACCTGTCTGTAAAATAAACCTTTTAACAAGAGGTTTGATTAAATAACCTTCAGATGTACCTTGCAATTTTAATTCATCAATAATTCTTTAATTCTAAAAAAAATTTATTTCATTGCAAAGTGATGATCTTCCATTTATAGGAAGTGTAGACATCTTATTTTCTGAGATATTTCTTGTAGGAAAAGAATACTTTCAGTTGTTCTTAATTTTGCCAATGTTAAACCATTTAAACTTCAAATTTCCATTTTGGATATTTGCTTAATGATATAGCAGTGATTGCACTTTTCTTAAATGAAATTTGAGGAAAATATCTTGTTCTGCATATTTGAAGCACAGTCATGCTGGTTGCTTTTTTACATTTGCCATTCTTATGCTTTAGTAGAATTTGATAGCTGAAAATAGATTGATTAAAAAAAAGTATTCTCATTACTTAATAAGGATGTCTTTATATGAATTGGACATGTGTGGGGTCGTGTGGTAGGAATGATCAGGAAAAAAAAGACCAGAGAGGGATATTAACTAAGAGGGGAAATGGTAAGAGAGGAGTTGATTGTGGAAGAGGATGATCAGGTACAGCAATGAAGGAGAAGTGCAGGGACCAAATTAGACAATGGCAGGAGATAGTAAATGTGTAATAGAACCCAGGAAGTGAATGGACAAAACATCGGATTTTTCAACTGGCAACAGAGAAAAAAGGAGGAACAGACACTGAGAAAGGTAGTGCCAGAGGGAACTCAAATTACAATAATAAGGAGTGTAGAAGTCTTTCACATCAGACAAACTTCTCTCCAGATTTTTTGTCGAAAGCTGTTTTGACTGAATGCAATGTTCCTTTTTAATTTAAAAATACTTCTGTCATAGTGTCTCACAACTCCATCCTTCTGTAAAGCTAGGCTAATGGAGAAGTTAACAGCCAACTTAGTTCTATATTTCACTCAATTACTTCAGATGATAAGCATACTGAAATTCTTGTAAAGATCCTGAGCCTGCCAATTACTTCAGGGGTGGCTATTATTTTTCTGTGCTATGACATTTTTCTCTTTGGTGCATAAAATGATACATTGGTGAGTATTAGAGTTACAAGGCAATCAAAAAGTTAGGAAAAACAGAAATAAATGTTTGCTCCCTTATAGCAAAAAAATAGCTTCTAATGGTATTATTATGCCACATTACATGATGTTTTTCTGCCTGGGGGCTGAATTATACTTGCAGGTGTAACCTTTATTCTCAAATTTTGTAGTCACCTTAATGATTCATTTTTCAATTTTCGTATTCTTTTAACTACATACCTATATGGATATATCCTTACCATGCAGATATAAAAACCATAATTAATTCAGCTTTAGGCTATTTCACATTTCCCATTACAATTATTCATCAGTACACCAGGTTTTGAATATTATGGTAATCAGGAATAGTAATACTAGCACATTCTGAATGTAGAGAAAAAGTTATACAGTTACAGCTTATCAGATGTTTTCACAAAGACACTTAAAAATTGTTCCCTATTTTCAGAAAGTCACTATTTCTGAACACATTCTGTTCTTTAAAGTATGTTTTTTTGTTTTGATTTATAACTAATATATTTATTTCAGGTAATGTTTTTGTAGTTTGAAGTAGGCATATTAAATATTTTCTGTGGAAAAAATCTTAGAATTTTGGTATTTTTCATAACAGTGACAGTAAACACTGCATGTCAACTAATGAAGAAAAAAAATGCAATTTTTTTAGTGCCTATATTTTCTTAATTTTGATTGAACAATTTTTATGTAGTTAGATCTTTTTACCTAGTTATTGGTCTTATGGTTTAGTAGAAAAATACTTTAAATATATTTTATTCTTCATAGCGGTCATAAAGCTGAGAAGTTTTATATCACTTCTACTTCACAATCTTAAAATTGAATCAGCTATTTTTCTTCATAAAGTATTGTTTCTTATGTAAAAGATAACTTCATGGGATTCATCTGTATTCCTGAGCAAATTAAAAACTTCTCTTTTTTACTACCTGTAAAGATTTAATGAGAGAAGATTGTCTCAGAGAGAAATAGGCATTTTCTAACATAAAGGAGAATGTTGCTAATATAAAACATGTACAGCAGCATAATGCTGGCAACCGCTGAAACATACGTAGTTGTGAATTATATATTTGCTTGAAGACTTATTTTGGTCCTCATCAATAATGAGTAATTATCCAAAATATGTGTTTATCAAATAAACACATTTTATAAAATAAAAAGAAAAAATGTCAGTCTAAAGATGTTTTTGATAGTTTACTATTTAACAGGTATCTGCAAATGAAGATAAGAATTATTTCCCTGGGATTTTCTCCTCTCCCAAGGTATCAGAGCTTATGCTACTCTGTTGCTGTTTAACAGGGGGAAATAATCTAATTATGAATGTACTTATGCTGTCTACACTTTTATTCTCCATGAAGCCATATAGAATAAAATCCACATTTCTCAAATCCAGTACATTTTTTTCCATTCACTAGCTTACATGGTTCTCAAAGAGCAAGAAAGTAAGTATCACAAGGTGAAATTTTCCTTGTTCTCTTCTTCGAGAGCTTTGGGACAGAGCAGCATGTAACATTTTCATTCTGGGAAGTCCATTATATATTAGATTTTTCAGGCAATTGTAGAATTCTGATAGTTACAATACAAGGGGGTTTTGGTTTATTTTTTATTTAACCAATATCCAGATAATTTATTCCTAATCATGATTTAATCTTTTATTCATATGTGCTCACAACACGTGCATCATTAATGTTATATCTATTTCATTAGTCATAGCTTTGCTATTAAAATGATGCTTGGGAGATCATGGTTCAGGTTCTTTTTCGGAAGAATCTATAAAATTTTCTTAAATGATATAATGACCAAAGGAAGAAGAATAAAGTAAGAGGGAAGAATGACAGGAGAAGATCAATTTTTTTATTTTTGGAAACACTGAGATAAAACACTTGTGCTGGTGAAGTCACCATTGTGCTGGTGATTTCTCCATTATTGAAGAGAGAAAGAACCTCATTCAAGGCCTGTTAAAGAGTTTTATTTTCTATGTCCTACATGCTTCTTTGGAAGCCTCTTCTAACCATAGAGGAATTTTTATGGGCCAAACCTCCCTAGTTAACATTTGTGACTACTCATGTCTACTCAAGATACAAGAAATAAGCTAAGGGTAGATCTGAGAATGATTTCAACATCTCAGTATTAACTATACTGAAATTTTTGGGGCTCAAATTTCAGTCACCTTTCTACAAAGATTCGAAATATCAAAGCTGAGGCCTGGATTGGTCATAAAATTATCTGTAAAGATTTTTGATAACTACTTAATGGACCTGTAATTAAAGTTCTTTTCTCATCTTAGCATGTAACTGCTGTGAAAAACCAACTGCAGAATCAGACTTATATTGTCACCCCATTAATTGCCTCTTACAAGATGCAGCACTTGCAGAGGGTGGAGAGATCAATCATATGTAAAACACTTTTTTAGTAAGAGCTGAAATTGGGATACTGAAATACTGGGCTGAGAGCTCTGGCCATTGAACCAACACTTGAAAGAGATAGGAAAGTGAATTTTTATATTTTCATATTTATATTTATAATTTATATAGGGTTCTAGAGAATTTACTGGTGAAATCTAGAGACCCTACATAGCTTTAAAATTATGTGACTGTTGAACAGATATTTGAAGATCTAAATTTTGGTTTACTGGCATATGTGGCATCATTATATATCAGATATAGAAATTCAAACCCTTTTATAAATCTCAACCTTAATTATTTTTATTACTCAGGCTGTTACTTGTTCACAGTGAGATGTGGCTTTCTGCATCCATTTTTTTAGTGTACTCTTTTGGTAAAATGCAGGTACCTTCCCTATTCACAAAGAGTCTGTACTATCTTTTTTGTGAGGGATTGCTCCAAAATGAATAGATCTCCTCTTAATGTAGAAGAGTCAGTACAACAGGTGCAACCTACCACAATGCACAAGCCAGGCCACCTAGAACTGATTGGCGAGAACTATAGCCATATGACTTTTAAATATCTGCATGGAATGAACTCCACAACCTTCCTGGGCAACCTGTGTCAGTGCTCAGTCACTCTTACAGTGATAAAAGATAATTAGGTATTAGGTTTCTTATCCTTAGTTTTGGGGGGCGTATTCTAGATATATGACTCAGATTTCATCTGTGTGTAAAAAACCATAGCTATAATCAGGGTGATTCATCCAATCCTAGAATAGAAAAGACACAAAGAGCCAAACTCTGGATGAAAAGTAATACAACAGAGAGTTCTGAACATTATTCTTTATCAGATATTTCACTTTTAATTGGACAAAACCAGATGAGATGAATTTGAAGTGCAGCTAGGTTTTTGGATTTTTTTACATTAAATACAGAGAAATAAGTTGTAGTGCAATTTGTCTTGTCCAGAAATAAATTATTAAACTATGTGAGATGAACAATGTAACAACAGTGTCTATTTCCATAGCCTGAGACAACTGAGAATGGAGTCAAAGTTAATTAACTCAGATATAGATTCCATAGACGTCTCCATTTTTTCTTCCATTGTTCTTCCATGCAAGATTTGTGAACTAGCAATAGCTTAGGTTTTAATTTAGCAAACTTTAGAATGGTAATGATAATATTTAAATAAATGCTACTGAGTATTATATAGTTTTTGAAGGTTTGCCACACCTGTTGAGTAGCATGATGTTGAGTCTCTATAATTTCTGTCTGTGAAGTTGATTATTTTGTGAAATTGCATGCAAACCTGACATTTGTGCTGATCATCTCCTCTAAAGGCATTTATTTATGTTGATATTTCGAATGAATCAAGGGATCTCCTCCATAGCATGATGAGTTGAGAGTCTTATTTGTTCTGTAATGACCGGATGAAGCAAGATGAGTTCATTAATTGCAGATTTATTCAACCTGTTGCTACTGACAAGAAAAACATTGAACCCTGTATTATAATGCTTCCATTTTCTCATCTCATAGATTCTGGCTTATATACTATGACCATCTATTTACTTTTACTGTACATTTTGCTGATACCTTTTGCTGCTCCAGACTGCCATTATTTGTCTGTTTGTGAAAATAATGGCAAATATATAAAAAGGTTTAAATGTTAGACTGAACAGTACCACAAAAGATGAAAGGATTGAAAGGAATAAGAGAGACTTTGCAGACTTTTGAACATCTAATTGTGTATACAAGTGGAAGACCAGATTAAGCATCAGATAGAAATTCTTGAGACAGAGAAATCTAGAACATTATGATTTCTGTCAACAAACAAACAAAAAAGCCACCTGCTCTTCCCATAGGTATTCATCTCCGGAAGTCCTGTGACCTGGTCCCAAAGATGGGGGAAGAAGTTGGTCTCTGAGAAGGTATGAGTCAGATGAGAACTAGACACTGAAATCAGTTGGAGAAAACAGCATCTGACAACCTGCATTTCATCTCTAGAGATATGCTGCTTTGCTTGGGTGCCCAGAATGGAGATGTTGTAAAGAATCAGCTAGGGTTCTTCTGGCCTTCATATTATCAGTCACTGCATCTTACTGAGGTAGGAAGCAATAATAAAGCTGGCGGAGACTCCTGCTGCTACCAAAGCACCTATTTAGCTCTGGGAATAAAAGTGAAAGTGGGCAGGGTGGTCCAAGTGATTTCTTCTCCGTCTTGTTGGTGAAAGAGCAAGACATGGAGAGGAGCAGATGGATTCTTGGTTGCACAGGTCGTGTGATCAGTAGGGATTTATCACTTGTGATCCTAAAGACCTCTTCGAAGATGAAGGAATGGTGGAGAAAGGCAAGCTCCACCTGATCCATACTTCTAAAACAGCAGTTCAAATAATGATCGTCTGCCATTGGCATTGACAACTGCTTGGCTGAGGGTTTGTGGATCTCAGAATCAGAGGAAAGTAAAAGTTATGTCAGAGTTGGGCATTTTCTGCAGATATTTGATTAACATACTGAGTTTTTTGTTAAGTTTTTGAAGAGCCTAATGAAACCTTGCCCATGCATATACATAGGGGTGACGTGAGAGAAAAAAAGGCTCACTTAGAGCTAAGTATGTGAGAATGGTAAGAGTAGCTTATACTGTTACATTATTCAGTGAAGAGCTAAATGAAGAAAATTTGGGCAAGCTACTAAGTTGGAGGCTTATCCAGTGTCAACAAACTCAGGTAAGACTAAGCTTATAGCTGTACCATACCGAAGAACGTCTAAGAAAAAATACCACTATACCATTAAAACTAACAGACCTCAGTTGCAAATCCAACCATTAATGGGCAAAAAACTTCAAAAAATAGTTACCAACTTTCAAAAAATGTTCTCTTTAGGGTTTCTTTTAAATTGCCCTGTAAACTAATCTGAGATTAAAAAAAAATAAAAAAATAAGCAACATCTGCTTTGTAGAAGCACCACGTAAAAGTCAATCTGTAGTTTCCAACAGTCTTGATTAAGACTACAAAGCTGCTTTCCCCATCAGTCATTGCATGAAAAGTCAAAGAATTAATATGCCGGGTCTCTCCTGGGAATTAAAGTGTGACTGTTGCTTGCTGACACTTATTGACAGCCTGGAGTCTGTTCATTCTCCTTCCCCTGAGCTATATTGTTCCTTTTCTCCTTCTCTCCCCTCCTCAACTTCCCCTTCTCAACTCTTCCCCTCACCTTTCCCACTGTGTGATATCTGTATTTCCAAAGGAAAAAAAACCCCAAAAAACAGTAGAAGACAACTTGACAAGAGTCTATCAGACAAACCTGATGTCAAAGATTCCTGCCACAGTCAAATGAATACTTTATATCCATTGATTAACATACTTAGCCGCTTCCTACCCTGCAGTCAGATGTGCGACATCTTAATAGAAAAAAAGCACAAACTGAAGCCCCTGAGTGTGAATCCCAATCAGATAGAGGGGTAAAGAAAACAATGTTGATAAATAATTACTTTCTAAGTCTCTAAACACAAAGTACAGTTCTTAAAAAACAGTACTAATAAATCAAAATCTTTAAATCAAATACTGTTTCTCTCATTTTTTACTGTAAGTTGAAAACCTGACGTTTTTAGAACTATTGATGCAACATTCCGTACATGAGCTGGTTTTGGGACGGCAACTACTGAAAACTTACCAACCCAGTTTTCTTATTTATATATGTATATATATAAAAGAAAGGTATTGAGAGCATGAGCATAACATCAGGGGAAAATAGGTAGATGCTAGAAAAATATTTTACATATATTTTAAGCTGTGTTCCCTATTTCACATAAAAAAGATTTGGAGTGTAACAATTTCTTATCATGAAAACATATGAACATATATTTAAAGCTGCATAAATTAAGAAAAAAATTCATTAGTTTCCAAAAAAAGTATTGTTTTTTATTTTGGAAGTTGTTATTGTGGATTTTTTTAAAGCTACATTTATCTAATTTTTTAGTGAAGACTTCTCTCTTGAAAAGTGTTCAGGTATTAACGAATTTCTAACTCATTGATACATGAGCAAAGAGTAGTTATCCACCATTACTTTCTAATATTTGGATCAGATTTTCAGGCAAAATATGGGCAGCAATATTTAAGTCTTAGAGTCCTTTACTTGCTGTGGGTACAACAGGACTCGACTTTGGCTGTGGTCCAAATAAAAATAAGCAGGTTGTTCCACCTATAAAAATCCAGCAATTTTATATTCCTAACTAGAACCTTTCAATTTTCTCTGAAGGCAGAATTTATTTGTTTTCCATTTAACTGTGATGTCTGGGGCTTCCGAACAAAAATGTTGAATAAACAACTTATTCTTAAGCCTCTTAATTTTAGAATTAATCTAACCATCATGGTAAAACATCCATAATTGCACCCTTTTTTGAAAGTAAGCAACAGATCAGTACCAACAATCACTATAAGTTCTCAGTGAATAAGGACATCTCTGAATACTATATTAGCATAGTGCAAAGAAAGTAAGAGTTTGAGAAGAAAGTAGCTGCTGAAAATTGATTCAAAAATGCCCTTCAGACAACTGAGGAAAACAATTTCAAAATTGTTAAAATGTAAAAAGGTGGAAAGTTTGACTATGCCAAAAATGTTCCTATGTTTTTTTGTAAGTCCTCCGACATTTTTAAATGAAGCCAATTGGAATAATTGCACCATCTGCATTTTCCTTCCCTGAATCTGTTTTCTTTCTTTGCTTGCAGAATAGTAACTGTATATATCATGGATGAAGACTATTTTGGAGTCCTAAACTCCAAATGTCCGAAAATATCTATGACCCTAAATAATTATTTTACTAGTTTAAAACAATCCTCAAGGTGTTCTGTGCAATTTTTCAGCTGACTTATAGAAATATATATCAATTAGCACTTACTACAGAAATATTTTGATTATCACAGCTTTATCCTAACTAGAACATGATTTAGAAAAGTAAACTGTAATAGAGACAAGCTAGCTTTATTTCACAAGGTTCTCAGTATCCTCAGTTTCCTTTGGTATCTATGGATATATGCGGTATATCTATTTATTCTGCAGAAAGTCATTAAATTAATTCTCTGCTTTTTGTTCTTCTATTTTCCCGTCTTACATCAGAATGCCAATCGTTGTATTACTTCACTTTGAATTCCTTCCAGTTGTTGTGTGAAAAGTAGATATATACTTACTGTGACCCTCACGATGTGAACAACTTACATAAATTGGACATCAGTTGTGACATACTGATTTTGGATCATGTTGCATTTGAAGAGATCTTGCCTACAAATCTTGCAGAATAGAACTAATTTTGATTATTTGATTATAAAATTTAGCGTCAGTGGTAGAAGTGTAAACATATGTTAACCTTGATCATTACATTTTTAATATAAATTTGCATATGCACAGAAAATTACACAGATAAATCTATTTCTTCCAAAAAAATAAAATTAGAATAATGAAAAATATCAGAGAACTTAATATTAAGGAAAGTGGCATAGTTGTATTTTACATTGTTCTCAATCTCAAGTGCAGTAAGATTGTACCATAGTTTCTTGTATGGAGTATTTAGTATTATCCTTTTATATCTGCTGTCATTCATACAGCAGAAATAGAAGTAACTTCCTTACTGTAATCAATTTGCATGAACAATCCATTTTGCATGAACAATCAGATTTACTGATTCAGTAGATAGCTCATTAGTGTTTCTTTAGAGCAAAGATGCTCACTAGGGATGCCAGATCTCTTTTCGTATATGCACAGGAAATAAATGCTATTAAAGGAATATATAAATATATATATATATGTATGTATGTATGTATGTATGTATATGTATATATGTATATATGTATATAGGTATAAAGGTATTTATTTATTTATTATAAGATCAGTGCATATTTGAATACACACAAAGGAATGAAAAGTCTACAACCTTGCCTGACAGCTGTTATTTTTTTTTTCGAGAATTCCACTTATTATAGAAATAGCAGAATATATTACCAACCCAGAATTACCAACACCTTCTCCCCAAATTTGAGATTTTTAATTATTAAAATTTAGTTAACATCAATATCTTTTAATGCAAGCTGTCTTTGCAACTTAATTAGGAAAGCTCCTCTCTTCTTTGCCTTATAGAAGTTTATGTTTTCACTGATCTCTGTTGTTTTTGAGTGAATAATAGAAATGCATGTTAGAAGTTTCCAGATCAAATTTCTGCTTCTGTGTAGGCTTTATTGAAATCAGCTGCAAAAAATCCCACTGTTTTTTAGTAAAAGAAGAAGTATCCTCCTTCATGTCACAGCTAGCAACAACATAATGGGTCAAATATCACTGGAGTCTGCCTTAGCGCTCTCTTGTCCCCCCTTTTGTCCCAGCTAGCTCCGTGGGGGGGGGGGGAGTGCTGGCAACTTCCGTGTTTTCCGACGAACCCTCGCGGGTGTCGGCCGGTGCTGCGTGGGTCTGGGAGCGAGGCGAGTCCCAAGGCGAATAAAAGGAGAGAGACTTTTTTCCCCACGGGCAAAATCTCGGTTTATTGCAGCTTGGTTGGGAAGGCAAAAACCGAAAAGGCTTGCAGCGTGCCGAGTTAGAGTTTGTCCGTGCCGCCTTGCTAGTTCGGGGGCGGGGCGGCGCGCTCTGAAGCTGGCCGCGATCCAAGAGAGGCGGCGTGCGGAGCCGCAGTGCTGTGGCCGGCTCGCGCGGGGGCCACGGTGATAGCGGCAGATCGGTTGCGGCAGCGATCGCGGGGCAGTTCGGGGCGGCCGTGATCGCCCGGGGCAGCGGTGGTGGTTGCGGAGCAGATGCAAGCAGCGGCGGCTGCGGCAGTCAGGGGCCGGGCGGGAGAGAAAGCCGCAGCAGCACGCAGGAGCCAGGTGGGAGAAAAAGCACTGGGCATCCCCAACCCGCGCTATAAGTACCGAACAGGGGAAACCCAGGGCGGCCAATGAGATAACGCCACGGGGGGTCTGGGGACAGTGGGGTGCAGGGGTCCAATGGGAGATGGACAGATGGAAGGGTGCCAGGTTGTCTCCCGACCCCACCGCGTGACTGACAGATGGTCTGGGGGATGTAAACACAGTGACTTGGCACTTTCTCGGGAAGGCAAACCGCGAGGGGAGATGGGAGAACCCAGGGGGTCGCTACAGATCGCGAGGGGATACATGGAATGACCTTATACATAATAGAACATATAACACAATTCCACAGGAGTCTATTTTGCTAGAATTCAGAAGAATAGTGAAGTCCATTTTATCTGCCTAGGCGTTTGCTAGAGCAAAGGTAATGTCAATGCATACAGTTATAAGGCAGGCATGCTTACTTTCTCAACACTTAGTATTTTAAGACAAAAGCATTAGTGATATTCAGTGGGTTTCCACATGCAAGTAGTTATAAACAAATGAATTTTCACTAAGACTGTCCTTTCAAGGAATGTCTTTACTTATTGACCCAGTTAGCTTGAAATTGCATAAGATAGCGTTCCAAAAAGAAGTAATACAAAGTACATAATATATACATTTGCAAGCATTGAAAAGGCATACCCTTACCTAGGTTAGGACAGGATAAAAAAATATGTAAATAGGTGAGGCAATGGGCACAACTGGAAAAAAAGGTTTCATTTGATCATCAGGAGACACTTTTTCACTATGAGGGCAGCTGAATTTGGGTTGATCAGGTAGGGTGTGGAGTCTCCATCCTTGGAGATATTTACAAAGTGTCTGGACATGGTCCTGGGCTACCAGCTCTAGGTGGCTCTGCTTGAGTGCTATGGCTGGACCAGGTTTGCATTCAAAGATCCCTTCCAATCTCAGCCATTTTGTGATTTTGTGATTACTGAGACAGCAAAGGTTCCCCCACCACCTAAGAGAGAAGCATAGCAAAGTGATAAAGACATAATGTAATTTTGATTTTTTGTTTGCTCTGTGGTCTGGGTTTTTTTTCTTTCAACTCAAGACATTGAGAAATTAAAGAAATATATAGAATAGTTAAAATTTACTACTTTTTGGTGTAAGATTGTATTATTGCAATTGTAATTAATGATTTCTTGCTATTTGTTAAAGAGCCACCAGCACATTCTGGTACCTGTCTCTCAACATTAGAGGCAAAGACAGGGAAAAAAATCTCTAAAAACAGCAAGAGGCTTAAAAAGAGGGGAAAAAATATGCGCATTAAAGAATTTGGTTATTTTTAGATTGTTGGTCATGAGGTGAAATAAAAAATATTGGTGGCCAGTAATGATATACAAAATAAAGTAATTTTGTCTCATGTGTTCTCCCATCTATTTCTTTCCTTTGAATATCTAGAGAATGTACCATAATGAAGGCCTGAAAAGATGAACAATTGTCTTTTATTTTCCAAGCAATGAGCAAGGAGTGCAGCTTGACTATGGTTTTCCACTACAATGTGGAAGAACAGATGCATTCTTTCCCCGACCACCAGAAGTGAAAAATGCTCCTGACATTTTCTTTGGCAGGAATGTACGCTCCAAGGTTGCCCTCACAACACCTAGTGCAATCTTAGTTTAAATGCACATTTAAACTAAGAACCAGCAGGTTCTTAAAGAAAAACAGTCTTTGGGGAAACTAGGAGAAGAGTAAGAACTAAGTGTTCAATATGATGGTGTAGTACTGCTAGATACCAATTTATTTACCAGTGGACTAATGTCTTGAGAGAGTCAGAATTTGCAAATCAAATGCAGGTAGCACCCTCAACAACATATATCATAGACATCAAGATAGAAGTACGTATGAATTTACTGAATGAATCTTAGATTGCATGGGATTTTTAGCTGCTCATAGATGGCTGTGTCTTTTATGCAGATGCAAGATGGAATCTTCCATCCTATAACAGACAATGCCACTCTATTGATCATTTAACTGCTATACTTGGCCAGCAGATTGACAGAGACTCACTAAAGAGTTGGACTCAATGATCCTTGTGGTTACTTTCCAGCTCAGTATATTCTGTGATTCTGAAAGGTCAAATTGGTGATTTGAACTTTCACGGTATTTGTGGACAAAATCTTCAGCACTTTACTCTGATCTTCTCTACATTCCTTAGACAGGTAAAAATACTTGGTCCAGCAGAATGACTGTAAGCTCATGTGTTTCGGAGGGATAGTTCCTGCGCACAGTCAAGCAGCAC
The DNA here is from genome assembly GCF_048771995.1 of Taeniopygia guttata. Taxonomy (NCBI): domain Eukaryota; kingdom Metazoa; phylum Chordata; class Aves; order Passeriformes; family Estrildidae; genus Taeniopygia; species Taeniopygia guttata. The sequence goes on from NC_133024.1 coordinate 52,709,178, forward strand.
TCTTGGGAATGGTTAGTTGCCATGAACAGACCATGTACTTTAAGATACCCCTACTGACTGAGAATAGTACTCACTGATCTTTCCTACTGGGATTTTCTAGATTTTTTTTTTTTTTTCGTTTTCCTTAGCCATCTAGTGTTGTAATTTAAAGACAGTAAAAGCAGATAGAAAAATAAAAGTCTCTGTGAAAAGAACAGAAACATTTGTAGTCCTGCTGTGGGGAGATGATAAAAGATCCTCAAGTACAAAGAGACAAGTGGTGAACTCCCGTCACTCATTCAGCTACCGTCTCATTTTACTCTCCCCCAGACACTTTTAAAAAATACTTCTTGGGGATTCAGTTGTAAACCAGAATTTATCTTGTGGAACAATGTGTCCATATGTTTTATTAAACAGCTGAAGCAAGAATGTGAAATTCAGTCAGCCAGAATTTCAAAGGGGGCTGAAAGCCAACTTTCAGTGTTTAAATGCACAGTTTTGTGAAGAGAAGTCACTTGAGCACACTGGAGGATGTTTAATTTGATGCACTTACATTAAGCTTCATGAACTTACACATTGACTTGGGTGGAAGAACAACTACATCTTTAATATTTCAGCCAATTTATAGATATAATATTTTTGTAGCATTTCATAAGCACTTTGCTGAAGTAGACATGGAGAATATTTTATTTAAGGGTTTCTGTTCATGGAATCTAGAATAAATTCACAATCTCAGCAACCCCCTCTTGTAAATAGCCTCCAAAGACTGCATTGAAGAGTTCTTGCTCTAATTCATACTAATTGTCATTAACACATCACGTTCATTAGCACATTAATTATGCTTTAGTCATGTCAAATTAAACCTAATATAGGATTAACAGGCAAGCCAAGTGTCTAAGGCCCTATTATAAACAGTGTATATATAAAGAGGGTTTTGGTTGCCTAAACACAAATACCAAGTGCTGTTTCAACTTCCTAGGTGCTTGAAATATCCACATAAATCGGGCAGGTAGGATGCAGGCTTAACAGCAGACATGTACTCTTTTGGTTAAGCACCTAAGGATGGATGGAACACACTAAGTCATACAATGTTCCACCTGTTCCTAAGCTTAAGCAACTGAATTCACACCTAGATGCTCATTGAATACACTGAGAATTTAAAACACCTTTCACCTACTTTTATATGTAGATGCCGAAATCTACATGTTTACATTCCAGATTTGAAGCCAGATTTAATATTAGTTGCACAAAAAAAAGCATCTGAAGTAATTTGAAGTGATCAGATTTCAACTTCCTTTCAGTCACTACTGAAGGAGAGGCAGGGGTTTCTTTGCATACTCGTTTTTGTGCTCACGATTCAAATATCCTAGAATCACAAATTAGGAGGCTATGTTCATGGTACAGTGTACCCTGGAATTGCAAAGTCCTGCATATGGGGAGGAGTGACTTCACCACAGCATGTGCAGGGGACAGCCCAGCTGGAGAGGAGCTTGGCAGGAAAAAGCATGGCAGTACTCATGGACAGTAAGTTGAACATGTGTCAGTCATGTGCCATTGCCACCAAGATTAGTGGGCTGCTTTAGGAGGAGTGAGGCAGAAGGTCAAGGTGGCTTGATCCTTCTCCTCTACTCAGTCCAGCAGAGGCCACAGCTGGATTACTGTGTCCAGTTTTGGGCTCCTTAGTGTAGATGAAATGTCAAAGAGTCACAAGGATGATGAAGTGACTGCAATATCTCTCCTATGAAGAAAGCATGAGAGAACTGGGACTGTTCAGCATAGAGAGGAGAAGGTTCAGGTGGAATATTTTCAATGTGCATAAATACCTGAAGAAAAGATATGTAGAGGTTCTTTCCAGTAGTGACCAGTGACAGGACAAGAGGTAATGGGTGCAAACTGAAACAAGGAAGGTTACATCTAAATATCAGGAAACACATTTTCACTGTGTCACTTAGCAAAAGTTGCCTGGGTCATGGATCCTTCTTCCACCAAGATGTTTGAACAGAGTTGGGAAATGATTCTGGGCACCCATCCTTGAGAAAGGTGGTTGGATCAGGTATCATCCAAAGGTTCCTTCCAACTTTGGCTATTCTGTGATTTTTGAAAATTGTGTACAAAATAAATTTCCAGCTTTGTTCTGATGGAGATTGGTTGACAAGTGGTACCCCTCAGGGGTCTGCATGGAAATCAGTACTATTTAATGTTTTTGTCAATGACAAAGGGATTAAGCACACCCTCAGCAAGTTTGTATATACACCAAGCTTTGTGGTGCAGCTGACACACTGGAAAGAAGGGATGTCATCCAGGGAGACTCTGAAAAGCTTGAGCAGTGAGTTCATGGGAACATCATGAGGTTCAACGAGGCCAACTCCAAGGTTCTACACTTGATTCAGGGAAACCCCAGGTACCAATTCAAGCTGGGGGATGAATGGATTGAGAGTGGCCCTGCCAAGAATGACTTGAGAGTACTGGTTAGAAAGGCTGGCTGGACATGAGCTGGCCATATGCATTTGCAGCCCAGAAAGCCAACTGTATTCTGGACTGCATCAAAAAAAGAGTGGCCATCAGATTGATAGAAGTGACTCTGCCCTTCTATTTCATTTTCATAAGACCCCCGCATGGAGTATTCCATCCAGGTCTGGGAACCTCAGCATTTAGATGGACTGTTAGAGTGGGTACAGAGGAAGTCCCTGAAGATGTCTGGAGAGCTGTAGGTGTAAAGGCTGAGAGAGTTGTGGTTGTTCACTCTGGAGAATAGAAGGCTCCAGAGAAACCTCGCTGAGGAATTTTGGGACTTGAAGAGTTATTATAAGAAAGATGGGAGCAAACTTTGTAGCAGGACCTATTGCAACAGGACAAGGGGAAATGGTTTTAAACTAAAAGTGGCTTAATTTTGTTTAGACATGAGTAAGAGGTTTTTTTTAAGTATGGTGAGAAACTGGAACAGGTTGTGCAGGTAAGTTGTGGACACCCCGTCCCTGGAAATATTCAAGGTCATACAGGACAGGGCTCTGAGGAACTTGATCAAGAGGAAGATATCACTGCCCATTCCACAGAGATTGGAAAAGTTGACCTTTAAATGTTCCTTCCACCCCAAACTATTCTACAGTTCTGTAATTTTATTGTGTATCTATCTGTTAACTCTGTTTCCATGCCCAGATCTTATTTGCCACTGAGTGAAAATTAACTGAAGAATGAATAGATTCCTCATTTTAGGCACAAATCAGTTCAAACAAAAAGAATTATATAATTCCAATTAAGGTGTAGAAGCCTCATCTATCTTTCTCCACTGATCTCAGAGATGTAAAATTCAGGGAAGACATTAGGCATCTAGAAACTTGAAATTACAGACTAAAACATTAAATATAAATCATAAAGTTTGAGCATAGAGACTGATTCCTAAAATAACATTTGACATTTCATGCTCTCATTCTAACATTTTTCCCCCTCTGGAAACACTCTTGTGCTTGACCTTAAAACAAAAATTGTATAAACTTTATAGAAAATGCAATGAAAAGTTAGCTTTCATTTTTTTTGTTTATTTTTTTTAACTGTTTAGAATGAGACTCATTAGTATATAGGTAATTGTGATGAAAAGAAATCATTTTGCTGTGCAGGAGGAAATAAAACCATGTATTATATGATCAGTACCCAAATTTTATAGAAAATGCTTTTCTGGCCTTGAGAAATAACACAATTTGTTGCTGTTAAGCCACTGGCAGAGATATTTACATGGCAGCTTGCATTTTGCTTTTCTGGGAGAATTATTTGGAACTCAGTATATATGTCCTTTTCCTACTTAACCAACAATTGATAGGTTAAAGAATCTGTAATCTTATTTGTAAATCTAATTAATTAAATGATATCACAGTACTCTTGCAGCCATATGCAGGGAAAAAAATGTGATTCAAATTCTGCTTACTTTTTCCCTTAAGACAGCATATCAGAAAGTTCTCTCTTCTTATATTACAAATTAACCCACTCACCTAGTAACAACATCCATGCACATTATTGATATAGTAAATAGAAATACTGTGCTACTAATGTGGCCTTTTTGTTGTTCTCTTTCTTTCTCTCTGGTCTGGTCTGATCTGGTGTCCTCTTCCTCTTTCCCGTCTTTTTCTTTTCCCTTCTTGTGTGTGATTAATTTTGAGGACCTAGAAATGTCAAGAAAAATTTCATCCTATCTCATCTTTCATGTAAGAAAATCTGGACATACAGATTAACACCACTGTTCAAAATCTGTCTTCTATGAAGATCAGACAGCAGTCTCACTTTCCTCCTCATGCTCTTTCTTCCACACTTCTCTTGATCTGTTCTTCAGGGTCTATCACAACAACTGACAAACAGTGACTTGGCTTTTGGAAGTCCCCCGGATCAGCTCATAAAATTTGGAGGCAAGGTTTCAGAATTAAACCTGATAAATCCAGTGTTACAGCCACATCTATCTGAGCTCCATGCCTTTCTGAGGTCTACTGGCATCTAAATAACATATAAACAGCATGATTTATTAGATTACACAAAGTAAATTTCTGCACTCAAGCCATATATCTGGCGCTCTATCAATTATTGCCAAGTCATTAACTTATCTGCCTTAGTTTCTGGTGAAACTGAGATAAAATGCTAAGTACTTAACATTTGTGAAATATAATAGAAATAACACTAGGCACCAAAATTGCACACTGCCTTGAAGTGCAGCTGGTATCCTACGGTTTTGATTTGCTTTTCTCTTTCGTTTAGGAAGCTATCAATTAATTTTAGAAAGTACAAGTCAGGTACAGGTATGTGCCTCATTTCCTTGTTCACAAGCAATCATGCATTCATGATATTCTCATGGAAGCAGCACAAAGTTCTTGAAAGAGCTGCCAGATCTGAACAAATCAGTGAGTTCTTTCCACTGTCAGGCTAGCAGAACACATAGTGCTGTGACTGTAAGATTGACTGTGGAAGTAAACACTTCATTTTTCATAAAAATTACTCTTCTTGCCTTCTACAATGTGTTCTTACAAATTGTCATAATGTGTGTTTAATTACTGGTGCCCAATGTATTTATTTGAATATCTTTATGGGGTATAATATGTTTCAGATTCTAAAATAGTAGGACTATTGATCATGATGAAGTTGTTCTTTATCTGGGTAAATCAGAAGAGGATAAGTGTCAAAATACATTGACGTTCCATATTAAAAAAATGTTAGATATTATCAGGAGGAAAAAGAAAAAAATATGTCTGACCTTTAAACTTACTGCATTTGTGTGGTTGTGTTGAGTTTTGATTCTGTGTTATTTTGAAAAACAAGTATGAACAACAGCCAGTTGTTTCTAATATCCTCTGACATATTTTTCCGTTGGGATTTGACTTAAAAACGGCTTATATCTATATCCTTAGAGGAATATATGCTTAGGAAACTGTGCCATAAACCTCAGTCCATTCACTGCTTTACCCATGAGAGCCAGGAACAAATAAAACAAAATCTGCCTTTTCTACTCAAAGAAAACTTTTTTTTCCTCTCTCCAGTGAAAACAGTTGTGCTTATAAAGATGTCAAAAACTAAGAAGGTTATGCTCTGGCTTTCAGGTGCAACACTGTTCAGTTTCAGACTCAACATAATACATCTCTAAAAAAAGTAAAGGGATGAGATCTCATGTTTGAATTATTGAAGGAAAGTAATTTTAAATACCTTGAAAACATTGTTGCAATGCAGAAAAATACCAGTATTTGCTTTCTTACACTGAGCTTTAAACCATGAATAAAACATGATTGTCTTTTACAGGCAGACCATTGTACAGAACTTAACATACAGAAAATATGTAGTGAGTTTTGTCAAATACATGGTATGATGTGAATTTTCCCCTATGTGCATCAGCTGATATTTATTAGTTAAGTTACTTGGTATGATTTTTAAAATAGAAAATGGTAACTATATAAACAGTTTATTTTGAAAACCATTTTAATGATGTCTGACCATTTTCAGGACTGATAAGCAGAATTTTCAGAACACATGTTTTTATATTAACATTATCAAAATTCCTTACATAATATTTCTTCATTTTACAATAATTCTTTTGATGTAACAATTTGTTATGACTTCACAATGTAAATAAAATACTTAAAGTATTGAAGCTGGTACCAACACCTGGGCTACAACATTGGTGACAGGGTTTCAGTTGCTCTTTATGCAGCTCATCACTATTTTCTGAGCCTGGAAATTCTTCTAGCTTTCAGTACACTTCACTGTCAAGAAAACCAGTTCTCTCAATGCTTGTGGGTTTCATTAGTAAAATTTGTTTAAATGTTCCCCAAAGCCATCCTCCTACAAAAAGGGCAAGTCCACTTTGTTCCAGACCCTGCTTTTGGCTACAGGGACCTGAGATTCCTGAAGATTGGTTTTACCAAGTAAAGACTAATTGAAGAATGCATTGAGTAGTTGGTTCTTTTCCATTACTTTTGTCACCAGGTCTTCTTTCCCATATTTCTGTGGATTCTTTTTTTCCCTAGTCTTTCTTGTTGTATTTATAGATGAATATATAAATATATATACTTGATTATATACTTTAGAATCCTTTCTTGTTGACCTTCACATCTCTCATCAGATTCAACTCCAGATGGCCTTTGGTTTTCCTAAAATCACTAAAATCATCCCTTCATGTTCACAATATTTCTATTCGTGCTGGGTCATCTGTCCATGCTTTCATCTCTTGTATGCTTCTTTCTAGGTCTGAATTTAATCAGAATCTCCCTGTTCATCCATACAGACTTCCTATAGCCATTGCTTATTTGTTGCTAAGTTATTGTGCTCCTTAATATAATCATCAAAAAAAAGTTCACATTAACTTTGTGTGATTACAGATAATAAGGTTTCAAAGGTTTTGTTTTTTTTTTCAAAATAATATAAATAAAAACAGTTTTTAATTTTAATAGAGTTGTTTTAAGAGTATCTTTTTGTTATATTCCTTATTCTATTGCAATACAGTTTTCTCAGAGGAAGGTGTATGTTACACTACTAAATCTTAACAGCATTAAATATAGGTATGGCTTGAACATTACCTGAAATTCTTCTAAATACTGTTCTGTCTAGTAAAAAACAAAGCTGAAGTTAGGATTTAAGCCAATAGAATAAAGTACGAGTTGCATACTGCTAATAGGTTCAGTCACTTAAATTAATCTCACTGTAGCAGTCAATTTAGTTGCACACAAAAAAAAATCATAAAATACCCTGAGTTGGAAGGGACCCTGATTGAGTCCAATTCCTGGCCTAGCACAAGATAACCCCAAGAATCATACCATGTGCCTGAGAGCATTTTCTAAATGCTTTTTGAAAACTGTGCCTAGTACTGCATGAGGTCAGCTAAGGAGACCTCAGCACTCACGAAATATTCCAACAAAACTGAGGTTAATGCAATAATCTTGGGAGATTCATGTCTTCTCGGTCTGGCAGCCAGAAGGCAGGTGGTGGACCTCAGACTTCAGTCTTGAATTATGACACTTACGTATGGTCAAATGACTGAAATCCTTATGCTTCTATGGCAGGGAGTTTTCTTGTCTTCCATTACAGTCAGTGGTGATTTAGTCAACGGAGTGATGGGTTGGAAGGTGTGGTTGACCTGACAAGAAAGCTTCTGCCATTAAATCTGAAGCACCTCCAAGGTTATCCAGCTGCACATACACAGGCATCTAATGGCACCTGGAGCAATGCATGACATCTCCGTCGTGCATGCACAAACGGCAGCTGTGACATGGCTATGGACAGCCTGTGCTCTTCTGGAGTGAAGACTGAATGTCAGACAGTATACTGAATCCAATTCACCTGTCCACAGGTGACTAAAGACCAGACTGACTGTGGAATAAGTGTAACAACGTTCAATTGCACTTAAAAGGATGCTGTGGGAGGGGGTGTGGCTGATGGCCCCCCTGCTCTGCCTTGGGAGGCAACTGACGTTTAGTTTCCCGCCTCCCCCGGTTGTCAATCTTTTGTTATCCCTTCCCCTTGTTCCTGTCCATCATTGTGTACTCCTTCCCCCAGTTCTGGAAAGTTCTAAGTTCTTTGTATCCCCATTGGTTCTCCCCCTGAAGCCGCTCCTTCCCTCTATCCCAGTTGGCTGTTGCCCTGTCGCTCTTCCCTGACTCCGCCCCCAAGCCCTCACCTCATTGGATGTTTCGTACCCTGATCCTCCTTCCCAGTTGCAGTTATAATCCCTGCCCCGCCCCAGGTTCGGGGCTCTCGGAGCTGGCTTCCCTTCCTAGCAGTTGCTTCCCTTCGTTCCCCACCTCACTCTCCTTCACCTGAACCCTTGGAAATAAAGCCACCCGTGAGTCACCCGCCTTCGGTGGAAGCTTGTTATTTCCTTAACCATCGAGGCGCCTGTGGACCGGATCCTGTGGCTAACCATAGGGATTCCAGGACCCAGGTGTCTCAGATGCTAAATACATATTTTAATTTTTGATATAGTCAGATCATGACATTTACTCTTAAAACATACCATGGTCCTCATGGACTTGCACCTCATTTTTCCATTCTATGTAGATGTCTCTGACAAGGTAAAGGTATGACAGTATATATTTGTGTCTAGATTACTGAATCAAGCCTAAAATTTGGACTACCATTTGGAATCACCCTGTATTCATAAAACCATTTTGTTGTGTTAGAAGTATATGGAACTAAGAGGAGCAGAATTAAATGCCAACATTTTTGATCCTTCTGTTAGGAGACCAGAATGCTACTGCTACTCCCAGACCTTGTGAAAATATTTTCTTTAATTAAAATGAGAAGTACTTTGAAAAACAGCATTGATAGAACTAACTAACAGTAAATTTTGTTTCCTTCAAAATGAAAATGTGCTGCTATGCCTGGTCACCTATTAGCTTGTCATTACATTCTCTGTCTGGAGGTGGATTCAAATACCTAAATTTATATGCGAAATATAATAAATTAAACTTTGTGACAATCTGAATGTTCATCAGGAGTAAGTGACACATCTAGCAAAGAAATAAAGGCTTCAGACATTCCCTTTACTAGAATTAAGCTGCAACAATATCCTTAGGAAAATGCATAATAATTGTTGTGTTTCATACTTGCCTTCTTCTAAGCAGAATTATGAATGTATCATAAATTATTTGGACTGGTGTTACAATTTTTTAGATAACAACTTCCAGAGGAAATTTAAACTAGCTCCAAGAACCAAAAAATAATTCGTTGATATGTTCAGCCTTAAGGAAGCATTGGTTTATCCCTCCAGATAAAGATCAAAAATGAAATGGACAAATGAGAACTTTTTTCACTAATTCTTTTAGAAAATTTGCAGATGATAGCCTTCTTACAGTAAACCAGAAATAAAAGTATTTGCCTTTGATCCATAATTATTAACACAGCCCCTCCTACCTTACTATTTCTGTAAATAGTATTTGAGGGAAACTTGCTTTTAATTTAAAACAGTATTTTCTTTGTTTTCTAATTTCTCTTCTAAACATGATAACATGGCTATACAGTATATACATAAAAATCTAAGCTTTTTTATTATTTTTAAGGTCAGATATAATGAATTCCATCATCTTGTTTAACATCCTGAATACCACAAATTTAGAATTGTATCCACTATATCCTGTCATGAGCTCATTAATGTATGGGAGTGATTGGTGAGAGATGGAAGTTGACCAGTATTAAGTAATATGCTGTAAACTAAAAACAAGTTTTCAATTTCTACATAAGTTAAACAAACTATGAACAACCTTTTTAACTGAACATAGGTTTTCAATGTCATCTCAATCTGCCTTGGAGATTAAAAGTTAATTCCATTTAAGCAACATGCACATCTTGAGTTTTAGAACCTGGCCAGTTGGCAAATTCCAGTATCTCTTTGTAACATCACCTAGTACAATTACTTACATGGTTAATTGCAATGCTATGAAGAATTTACTAAGCAAATAATTTTACTAGAAAAAATAAAATAAGGTTTGTGAAACATACAGAAAAAAATAAGGGAGATCTTCAGGGAAGAAATAGCATTAATCAATGGCTGCTTTGGACGATACATTAGGATGTTGACTCTGGGAAAATGTTAATGTGTAAAACCTTGTTCTATGGATGCTTTCTATAGAGACTTTGCAAAAGAGCTGCAAATAATCACTGAAATGTTATCTTTCTTTGAGATTTCTGTGCTCTACTTACAGGGTCTTAGCTAAATATGCTATGTTACTGCCAAAAAAAGCACTGGACAATATTAAATCACTTGAGAAGGCTGCAGGTGAAATCCTGTCATCTTTGAAGTCAGTAGAGCCAGGATTTTACCTCATAAATCTATTCAAATTATATTGAAATTGAACTTCCATGGGCTTCTCATGAGACCGGGATGTGAAAATGAAAATCTAAATCCTATTCTCAAAAGTCTTGTAACAATTAAGCAGCTTTATTTGTGCAGACAATCATAACAAAGTACAAATTACTAAAAAAAAAAAAAAAAAAAAATCAGAAAAATCTGTTCAATAGTTAGTTTCATGATTGCCAAGATATTTATTATGCTTTGAGCGTTATCAAGTTTTGGAAGGTCATGTGGGAAGATTTCCAAGTGCTATAGGGTTTATAAAACACTTCAATGATAGATTCTATTTTCCTGGACATATTAGAGTGCTAAGACATTTAAGTGTATTTGAAGTTGTTGATCTTCTTTTGTGGACTTTGGGCAGAAAACCTATAATGTTTCCATAACAACAGACTTAGCATGAAAGTCAATGGCCTGAGGCACAAGTATGGAAATTAAAATTTTTCATTAATAAAAAAAAAGGTGACTAATTACACTTGATTTTAAATACAAAAAACAGGTCAACAGAAGAGTAAGCAGACACAAGAGTCACAAGAGTCATTTGTGTGCTCCCTGTATTTCAGGTTAAGGTGTCAGATGTCAAATTTTTCTGTAACTTCATGTATTTAGTATTTATAGGATTTTGTTGTGAGTGGGGTTTTTTTTATTTATTTGGGATGTTCTAGATTTTTTTTTTTTTAAGACGCGTGCATGTTAACACAACTCAACTTGGTTGGGAAAACCAGTATTCATATCCAAGTAATTTGCCTTTCTTTCAATCTCTTATTTTTATTTTTTAAAAGTATTAAGGTTTTGATAATGATATAAAATAAATAAATACAATTGAATTCAATACATAGAAGAAAAAGCATGAATTGAAGATGACTAATTAATAAATATAATAAGGAAAAATGTAATGTATAAAATGTATGATAAATGAAATTAAAAGAAATTAAATATTTTATAATGAGGTAATTAATTATTTAAACTGATCATATTTATTGTAGCCAGATGATCTTAACAGAAGAGATATATATAAATTAAATTTTGTACTCAATTTAAGCATTGGCTGCATATATCCAATTCTATACCATTTGCATCTATTTCAACTATTCTTGTTACTAAAGAGAGCTAAATTGGTCTCATTTAAATAGCTTAAAAGATATAGAAGAAAGGGTGATGATAATTTAAGAGGAAAAAAAGAGAAGTCTATTCTTTTTTGCTATTTCCCCTCTGTAAAAAAAAATGTTATTTTGGGGCAGGTGTTGCAGTAGCTTTTATTATTGAACACATGTATATAGCATTTAATTATATTTTTATGTAGTGTATAAAAAACATCTGGTTGCTTTACTTTTGGTGTCTCTTCATTTGACCCTGGTCAGAATCTGCAGTTTTGTGGCTTTATCCTAATCATCCAGCAGTTGCTTGGAAGATCACCTTTCCTCCTTTCTTTGTTAATGCAAAGAACAGGATTCCTGATATAGAATGAAAATGAAAAGAGAAAAAAAAACACTTCAGGGAAAAGACGAGAGGGGTATGACACAAGCAAAATTTTTCTATTTTCTATATGTTGTGGAACAGCTGAATAGTTTCACCCAAAGCTCATAAATAGTCTTTCTGTCTCCTAGCAGTACATCTGAGTTAAGACCAGAATATAACAAGAAAAATATATGTAAACTGTGTGTATCTCTCATCTAGAAATGAATGGCCATTGCTACAGTTTATTTACCAAGTGGAGTCCCATCCTGGTGCCATGCAATTAGTACAGTAGCACAGAGAGCATCTGAGATTTATTGCTAATTAATTGTTAATAACCTGCTGGGAACATAACCAAGACAGACAGTAAATTGCAAAGCTAGATATCAAGAGAGGCGGGGAAAATAATTTAAAGGTTTTAATCATAATTCTGTATAGACCTTTCTTCCTCTCTAAGTAACATAAATCATTTGATCTCACAAAATTTGTGTTCCTAGTGTGCATTCCATCTGATAAGTTTTAAATTTCAAGTTCTGTGGATCTCAGCACACTTAAGATTATGATTAGTAATCAAGAGAGAAAATTATGTATACATGTAGATAATAAAATATACACTTAAAGTAGAATTTAGGAAGTCAAAAAGACGGCCAAAAAGATACTGAAAAAATATTAATAATATAATGAATAATATTTATATAATTTATAAATGTATTTAGAAATTTAAGGATGTGGGCAGGCTAAAAAAATTATTTTCACGCATTTGAAAATGCTACTAACCCTCAAAATTTTTCCTTTGGAACATATTTTAATTATTCTAATGCCTTTTGTAGAAGAATAAAGTATTTGTAAAGGGCACCAGATATCTGTGACTGGAAGTAGATTATAATTATTGCTTACTTGCAGAAATTCTTTTCATGTATTAAGATGATTACAGCTTTTTGAACATGTCAAATTTCAAAATATAAGAACCATCTTTAGAGAGGTGAAGAAATAGTAGATCTGGCTGGAGACAGTTGAAATTTTTCTTCTGGTCTTGCCAGATCAGAACCAATAATAAAAGTGGGGAAGGGGAAGGGAAGAGAATAAAAGAAAGAAAGGAAGTGAGGCAGAGGCAGAGAGGGAAGAAAAGGATCTTTCATAAGGCACACCCATTCATGCTGTCAAGTATTTGAAGAAATAGTGAAAAGTAGATTATCTTTCTTGAAAAGGGAAATTTTAACTAGCCTAGCACTGCTAAGCATAGAGGGACACCCACTTTGAATGCTTTTTATTCCCGTTCACGTCTATAGTTTAATTATTTTGAATTAGACAACTCTGGAAACAACCTGTTGAGAGGTCTGTGTCACTGGCTAATTGAGAAATGGCCAAAGCAAGGAAGCAGAAAACCCATTGACTAAGACGTGTCCAGAAAATTAGAGATTTTTGGCTGATTAGTTTTTTTTGAAGTTGTGGGGGGCTTTTTGGTTTTGGTTTGGTTTGGTTTGGTTTGGTTTGGTTTGGTTTGATTTGGTTCTGGGTGGGGTTCTTTGTTGTTTTTAATTAACTACAGAGAAATTAAAGTTGGACAGTCTGGGAATGGCTAATAAATTGTATGAGAAAAAAACTTAGACACTTAAATGAAAGGAATTAATTATTACAGGAATTCAAGGAAAGTACTCACAATCTAGAGATGAGCCAGACAAAAGAGAACACTGCCCATCCAGTCACCATATCTCATGAAACTGGAGAAAAAGAAGGTCCATGGAAGAACTTATAGTATCCTCCCAATACCTAAAGGAGGCCTACAAGGGAGCTGGAGAGGGACATTTAGCAAGGGCATGAAGTAACAGCACAGGGGAGAATGGTTTCAATTTATAGTGAACATTTATAAATACTGTTTTTAAAGAAACTGCCAAGTCACACAGTAGGGATAGGAATTCTTCTTCCAAAATGGGTGCAGTGCTTTCCCTAAGTTTGTGTCATATCCACTGTGGAATCAAGTTTCTTTTTACATCCTTGTCCACTGATTAGTAATTCTGACATTCAGTGGTCCAGCATCCACAAGAAAATAATGCATTGTCCCTCTTAGACAACTCCATGACTGGTCATGCAGAAGTTCCACCATTGTCTCATACATCTACAGGGTGTGGGATGCCCATGCTGGATATTCCCCATGATCAGGCACTACTGCTGCTGTATCTTCACTGCAAACTGCTTTTCTAAGTTAGATGGTTAGATGCAGAAGACTTTATTAATTACATCACTCCAGGTCAACTTATTTGATTTTCTCCAAATCTTAAAAGCCTTTTAGAAGTTGCTACTAATACTTCTGCTACCCCATGGTCTCCCTCTACAGCTGTGTTACAAAGAAATAAAGTTGTTAGCAGCTCATCTGTGTTCTGTTTTGCTGCTGATCTTTTATTTCCCCTACATTTATCTAAGGCATTAGTGCAGCACAGACAATGTATGCTTAACTGGCAGTGCTTTGCAGTAGCCTCCTCAGAGGAAGCACTTGTGTTCAGCTTTTTTTCCAGTGCACACTAGAATTATCTAATGAATTCAGGCTAGGTGTATGTCTACAAGGACTCAGTAATTTGATCAGTGTTTCAAGCAGATTTTAAGTTGTGAGCATGTGACATCTGAATGGTTCCCTGGATGCTTATCTGCTTTTGTCATCTAAAGAAACTGCATGATATCAGTAGGTGAATTCAGTAACATGTCTGTAATTCAGCGGAACAAATATAAATTCATATATGTATGAATATGCCTTGAATGAAACAGGTGAAACCAAAAGCAATACTGTTCCAACATATGCATTTTTTAAATTGCTCTTGAAGCATTCCTATTTCTTCCCTCTTGGGCCCTGTGTGACTGTGGCTTCCTTCCATGCATCAGTGAACTCTGCCCAGTATTCCCACATCTTATGATAAAACACTGCTGCCCTTCAGTTTTTAATCAGTTTGTATGTACATTGCTGTGGGGAACCTACTGCAGTTTATCTATATCTGGGCTATTTTCTTCAACAACATTAAAAAAAAAAAATCCTGTGTGTTTAGTTTTCTAGGTATATCTATTATCTTTAAATAAATGCTGACACTTATTAAAATTCAAACTGATTTAATGTCAGAATATGAGAGAGTTCTGAGAAGATATTTTTCAACCCCTTGAGCTATTTTCTCAACCCCTTTAGCTATTTGCTAAAATAGCTCAAGGGAAGTGAGACAGTCCTAAGTCATTTAGTCTTCAGTTATCCATAGAGACTGGTGGCTAGAGTTACAGAAACTGCAGTTAAAGCACTAAATAGTAGCAATCATTATAGAATCGTATCTAGCAGTCTCTTGGAAATAATAATGATAAAAAGCATACTGCGACTCTTTGCTGAGATTTAAAAAATAGACAAGAAAATGAAAAAGACATTTTTGGTCTCTCTGGTATAAAAGTGATTATTATTTATAATAGGCAATGATAATCAGTAAGCAGTATCTAGAGAAATGAAGTCTCCATACACTTGAGATCTATAGTAGGAAGAAAAAGGAAGTTAGATTAATATATTTTGGAGTGAATGCTGGACATTAGAACAAACTAACTCATGGGGGCACGTAGCTAAACAAACAACCTCCTCTTGTCACTTAAGTCATAAAGAGCAAATGAATACTTTTTTTAAAAATCTATCTAAAATAATAATGTTATTTAGAAACTAAAAATGTCACTGCTTCAAAGAACCAACCAACAAGAACTATTCAATGAATAGTTCAAAACCATGACACGTACAACAAAATGTATGGAATATACCTGGAGTAATTGGAAAGACAGATAAGGAGATTTCATCTCTGTCCATATCTTATTATTTACAGAATATGTGAATGAAAAATCTAAAAAATATTTGTTTGCCCTTTTTTTTCCCCCTCTAATATCCACTCTTCTTTGGGATCCATCGCATACACTAGAATGAATTTTTAGTTGTCTGTTTCCATTAGGCAATGTGAATTTGAGACAAAAAGTCTGAAGATTAAACAAATTCTGATAAACTGGAGTAGCTTTTGGATTTTTGTAGTTTTTGTCTTCAGATACCTAGTTTAAGAAGCCTTTTCCCCTCAAATATATAAAAATATGTGTAAGGGATTATTTTTCCCTAAAAAAACCCATATACGAAAAAAGACAAAAAAGAGTAAAATTTATTTTGGAATGGAACACTTTTTTTTTTAAATAAACATTCAAGGAGACAACATGCTAGACAGTATGATTTTACAAGCTAGATAAAGTTGTGCCAGAAATTCATTAAGATAATACTTACAATTGGTTTAGCATTGACTTTATCACCTTCAAAAGCAGTAAGTGATTTCCAAGGTTGAAGTGATTTAATTCCTCCTGCATTTTACCACATGCAATATATTTGGCCTAAAATCTGTCATATCCAAGGAAATATGTTTCTGACCTGGAAGAAGAAGAAAAACCAAGCTCCCTCTTCAAAGTGAAAATTTAAAAAAAAAATTGTCTGGTTGTTGACATAATAGTCATGTCATAGGACTTGGACAAGCACTACAAGACCAGAAGAATTCCTGCCATATCTGAAAGGAATAGCAAAGTTACTACTGACTTCAGTGGGACCAAAATATTCCCTCCTACTAAGGGAACAACTAGTGGTCCAAGTCTTTCACCACTTAAGTAATATAATTTTAAGTCCAATATGATTATTGCAAGCTATTTTATCACTTGTTTCTAAATAATTTTCTGATTATTCAACAAAAATGGAAAAAAAAATCTGACTTTAGCACAGATAGGCACAATGGACAGTTTATTATAACTGTAGCATACTTATAATAATCCATAATTCTGTATATTATATTATGTAATAATAGTGTCATAGAATGGGTTGGATTGAAGGGACTTTGAAAACCATCCAGCTCCAATATCCATGCCATGGGCAGGAACACCATTCATGAGACCAGGCTGCTCAAAGACCCATCCAACCTGTCCCTGAACACTTTGAAACATGGGGCACAGTTTCTATGTGCCCTTTTTCCATCTCACCACTCTCACCAAAAAGAATTTCTCCTTAATATCTAGTCTAAACATACTCTTCTTCAGTTTAAAGTTATTCCCCCTTGTCCTGTCATGCCTCTGACAAAAGTCCAGGTTTTTTTGTAGGCCCTATTTGTAGGTTCTTTGTAGTACCTCTAGGTAGTGGAAGGCAGCTTCTCCTCTGGAAGCCTTCTATTCTCCAGGCTGAATAGCCCAACTCTCAGTCCAGCTCTCCTAGGAGAGTTGCTCCATCCCTCTGATCATGTTTGTTGCCCTCCTCTTGCTCCAACAGGTTGATGTCCTTGTGTTGTAGCCAGAGCTGAATGCAGCTCTCCAGGTTGGGTCTCTCCAGAGCAAAGCAGAGGCATCTCTCTAGCCCTGCTGACCACACCTCTTTGATGCAGCTCAGGATAAAGTTGGATTTTTGGTCTGCCTTTCTGGGTTATCTTCAACTTCTTGTCAATCAACAATTCCTCAGTCTTTTCCCCTAGAGCTGCTCTCAATCCATTCTTCTCCCAGCCTACACTTGTACTTGGGATTTCCTTTATATGTGCACCTTGAATTAATAAATTAGTGTGATTACTGTGGCATCCAAAGCTATTTGTGTAAAGCAACTAAAAATTCAATTCACATATACAAATTAGTTACAATATGGTGTTAATTTACATTTTATTGGATCCTCAATTTGCCATTTTAATAATAATCAAAACCAGGTGAAATTTTAAACGACTACATTTAAAATAAGATGCTCTAGAAAACAAGTGATTCTTCCATGCTCACTCACACACACGCATAAAATTCTATTCCAAGAAGATGACAAAACTGATCTATGGAACACTAAGAAATTTATCAAAATAATTAATTATTGCCTTTTTTTAACTCAGACTTTTTCAACCGTATCTGAGCTCTGAAAAACTGAACAAAAGAAAGACACAAACAATTAAATGGACTCAGTAGAGAAGATTCGATATTCTGAGACTTTTCATGGCATAATTTTAGTTACAAAATATTTTTTGTAAAATAATATTAGTAATATCCATAAATAAGTTCTATTTTTCTATAAAACATAAAAAAGGATATAGATCATTTAGTATGGAGTAAATGATCGTTTAGATTCTTTTTTAAATAAACTCAGGTTTCAGGAAAGGTCTTTTTTTTTTCCAAATCAGAGTGATTTCATCAGCCATTTTAGTTTATTTTTCTTATTTCACTGTTCTCCAGTGTTATGTTTTCCGAGTTCTCATTCTTACAGGTACTTATTGCTTTAATAACTTCACCTTCCTCCTGGCCTCTCTAGTGTGCGATGACAAAGGGTAATAAAATACTAAAATATTTGGTTCTGGAATTCTGATAGTATGTAAAAAAAAAAAAACAAACAAAAAAAACAGGCTAAACTGTTAACCTCCCAATATAAGGATTGCAAATTCAAGAAATAGAATATGTTCTACCCCAGAATTGCCTCTTATCTTTAGGTACTAGATACTGTAGACTATTTTTTAAAAAAAATTGCTTTGTTTTGGATTTTTAATATTATTATTATTTGTATTGCATCTTCTCATATATTCCATTTTGATAAATTTTTACTACTACTACTTCTACAGGCAGATGAACTTCATGTAAGTGTGGGGAAATGCTTGCCTTCTCTTTTCAACAGAGATAATGCATTTTAGACAGTGAATGAAGACTTCTTACTCAGTTTTTTTCTGATTATCTTTCTACTGTTTGAAGACTTTGATGTCTTCATCTGGCCCCTTACTGATTATTATGATGTCTTTTTTCCTCACTGATTTGCTATTCCCCCTGATTTTTGAGTCCTGGTATTTGCATTACCTATCTCAACTCTGTTGCCATCAACTGGCTTCAAATCTTTAAAATTTTAAAATTTTGCCTGCCTGTTATAGTGCAGAGAAGAAGAACTGATTTTAAATCTGATACTGAAGATTACGTTTCCAAGTAGTGAACTTCCCAGACAGAATTTGGGTGGATTATTGAGAAGCCTCTGCTATTAGACTGAGCTAGATGGAACCAGCACAGTAAATAAGAGCTTTTCCAAATGTCTTAGGCAATAAATGATTACTCAATATCCAGATGAGACCACAGCTTTATAGTCCTGATTTTGCCCATGAAAAAAATGTATTTTTTTCTTCATTTTCAGGATGCTATTAAGATCATAAAACTGTTATTTTCTTTTTCTTCTTTTTTGTTTTTTAATTTTATTGAAAGAAAAAAGACTAAAATTTCCCAAATTAGGGTGTGAGGAATGGGGAAAATACTCTTACTTTGTATTCCTTAAATGGACTTGCCTGCTTTTGTCCTTTAATAGACATAATAGAATAATTGATAGTTGAGTCTATGGCTTAGGCATTTCCTCCTTTATTACTTATATAAAGCTTTTTAGCAACAAAGATTTCTTTAAGACCACTGTATTAATGCTTGTTGTATTTTCCCTCTCTCACAATGAGCTCTCATGATTACTGAATGAATATTTAGTTGTTATACTGAATTCCTACAGTGAAAGTGTAAAAGAATGCTTTTTTTTTTTTTGCTTTGATCCCATAATTGAAAAGAAGCTAAGAGCAGACTAACATACACCTATTGTCTACAAAAAAATATCAAAAGTTTTGAATGATTCTTGAAGCATTTCAAGACAAAATTTTTATTGTTTTCTTGTCAAGAGTTTAGATTTGTTTTGTTTACTAAGAGCATTCTACTATGCTGAGTCAGAGGACAAAACCACTGAAATCTATGTATGATTTGCTGTACCTTATCTTTCTCATATCAGGACAAAACATCTAAATCTATAAAAATGTTTACAAGTGTTGCCTGAAGGTCATCTGCTTCAATTTCTCTCTCAGAAGACATTCACTTTCTCTCTTTCTCTTCCAGTGATAGTAGACTTGACAAATTTCACAGGCATTCTCTTTCACTGCTATTCTGGCCTGAAGATTGCCTTCATTTTCTTCTAAAATTAATCTAGTGCCTTCCTTTCTGTAAGCTATTGCAGTTTAAAGTGTCACATTATTATTTGTGGAAACCCAGAGCACCAGGAATATTTCTCTGTCTGCTCTGGGGTGTCCTGACCCCCAGGGGAACACTGACTTTGACTCTCACTCAAGGAGAATGTTTCCTAGACCTCAAGGTAAACTAGAAACCACAAAAGTGTGAAATAGATTATAGGGAGTAGTTTAGTATGTCACATGTGTGAGAAATTTAGGTTTTAGGATTGTTAGTATGTTATAGATGGGTTCAAGATGGAGGGTATAGGGTGTTGTCTCAAATTTATTTTTCTTCCTTCCTCTTCCTGCTTCTTCTTCTTGGGTTTAGGTGGTATCTTGTAAGCGGGTAGAAAAATCTGCATTGTGTGTCTTTAGCAGTCAGATATTGGGTTAGAAAGGAAAATAATCTAGGTGTCACTTCTTAATTGGGTAGCTTAGTTTCTGATTAGACTTAAAAGCCCTTGTAACACGAGATTGTTAGCCATTTTTGTGCTGTTTTTCCTGCACGCAGAGTCTGGTACAGACAGTGCGCTGAAGTTTTCATAAGAAAACAATAAGCAGAAGCTGAAGACTGAAAAAAATCCAATGTGTCTCTCATTCCTGACACAGAACTGCTCCAGGAGGGTCTCGCCTGCCAGGGGAGCCCCCAGGGAGTTGCCCAACTTGGGGCCCGCAAACTCATATCTGGTACCCCATGTGAGGATTTGAACTGAAGTTGCTGCAGTTTATTTAATTTCTTTCCTTGTCATGTTTTATCCTACCATGCCCTATCCTTTTCCCTTGTGGAACAAAGAACAAAATACACCCTACCTCTTTACAACCTATTGCATATCTGAAAACTCCTTTCATACTGTCATCCCTTCCTCATGTTCTGTAGACTAATCAACTCATTCAGCCACAGGTAAAAGGTGCTGCCTTTTAATCTCTTCTGATGTTCTTTCAGTTGGCTCATACCTTTCCTGAAGCGAGAACTTCAACAGAAAGAGGACTGATATTTAATCCACACCCTCTGAGCTCCCTTTTCTGAACCTTTTTCACAGTATCTTTATTCTTCTGAAACAGAAATATCATGAGTACTAGTACAATCATTCTTGTTAATCTCACCAACAATTTTTTCAAAGCATTACGCTTTCTGCTTCCCATGGTCTTAATTGATACCTCCTGTATATGCAACCAAGGCTAAACCACTATTTATGCCATCCGGCTGTATTCCTACAAGTTTTCCTGCATGCTTTTTTCTTTCATTCACTGCTTTAGCTCTTGCTCTTTTCAGAGTTTTCAAATGTGTTTCACAATTGTTCTTCTATCGGTGAAGTATTCAATCTATCTCCTGATTAATACACCTTTTGATTTATCCACACCAGATATAAATTTCAGAATCCAAGGCTTATAATATGCAGCCCTAATATTTATAGACATTTTCCTGACAGGTACAGTCACATTATGATTTATTTCTGTTTCAGTGAGTATTAATGATACTCAAAACTGCAGGAGCTGCTAAGCCTTTTCAGGATTAAGCCAAGTTGATTTTCCTTAAGAAGGGCACAGCTAGTCAGACCTACAGGGCACTCATAGCTGTGAAATAGCAAAATAACCTTGTTTTTAGTCAAGTAACAAGGATATGATAAATAAATAAATTTTACATAGTTTATGGGCAATGAATATTACTTTTATTCTTATAATTTTATTTAGAAAACTTTTTATTTTTTTTCCTTTCAAATCCTTTTAATACCTTCTTTTTATTCCTTGTAGAGGTTTTAACTGGAATGTAAAATATTTGAAGTAGTAATTTCCCACTCTTGTTTCACTGAAGGCTCTCTGATCATACTTACTTTTTTATTAGCTCATGCATAGTTGACATGAGTCAGCTACTGAGGTCCTAACTTCAACATTGTTGAAAGTATAATGCATTAACAAATAATTTCCAGAACAACCCTTTAATTGTTGCCCTTTATCTCTTATTTTGCCGACCTCACCAATATTGAGACCCAAAGCCTGAAAATGGCCACTGGACAATGAATTCATTTTACTCAACATTGTGCTTAAGCATTTTTTATGGTTGAGGATGAGAAAATCAAAAGTACAAATTATTTGAACAGTCTTTGTTACATTATTCCACCCTCTACTGTTTCAGACCCAGTGGCCACATGCTGAAACAGCACTCTTTATTGCTATATATTGCCTGAAACCTGACATTTATTGCAAGTTGGCAGGAGAAGTAATGGCAGCTGTGTGAATTCAGTTTTCTACTTATTTCTCAAGGTTATCAGAAGAAGGACAGGCAGCCATTTACATACTTCACTCATAGAATAGGGCATATAGTCCATTTCTCAAAGATTTCTGGGAGTCAGAGGTCCATCACAATTCACTTTGGTAAGATGAAAGAACTGCAGATATTTCTAGAAAATTATTTTCAGTCTCTGGCAGAAGCCTTTGATAAGAACTTTGATATTGGACTGACCAGTAGCATGCCACTTTCAGCAGAAGGTCGGGTCTTTTTTTGTTTGTTTGAAGAAGTCATGAGAAGTTCAACAGAGAAACTTGTAACTCACTCATTAAAAAGGAGGTCAACTCAGGCATACCATGTCTGAAATGCAACAGATTTTTAAACCTGATAAATTACTTTTTCAGTCAAAGGCTTAGCTGATTGTAGAGGTATTTCCTATTATTTTCTTAAACTGGAGCTGCTCTACACTCTTGTGCTTGCCCCAGATGCTACATTTTATCAGTCGTCAAATGGAAGAATTCAGAAGGAGTTGATTCAGGCTGCTAGTGGGTAGTAAACGAGCATTGCCATGCAGTATAAAGTTATTCTGAACAATTCAAAAAGTAGCTCACTTCAAGCACTGACAATCCAGCCATGATGAATAAAAACCATTGAGTCTCCATTCATTACAATACAGAGAATAGCACTACAACCTATATTTACATGCTAAGAAAATACCTACATTCTCCTTTCACGGCATTGAAATATTCTTGTCACAAAGGTGGAAGGTCTTCCAGTTGTGAAGTAATATTACAAAATGCACCACATTTCTGTCTTGAAAATTCTGTGGGGACAAATTTTTCAGTAAGGTGTAATGTACAGATGAACACCTGTACACAGACTATACATAAGCACCCAATAAAAGGTGAACTAGAACATTAAAAATTGTACTACTGGAGAATATTTTCGTAGTGACTTAACTGACACATCTGAAATGGAATTAAACACAAAATTACTTTTCACTTGCAAGAAATAAGACTCCTCATCCCTTATTGATAATCCATGACTATAGATATTTGAAACAAACAAAAGAGTAGTGAAATAGACCAATTGCTTCTCTAGACTTTAATCAACTTTTTAAAAGATTCTTCCCTACTTTTGACCTAAAAATGAAATTGAAATGAAATTTGCATTCAACTTTTAGAAAATTTGCAATAAAATTCTTCTATGTCCAAGAAAATAGAAGGTTTCAGGAATAAAATTTATACAACCACAAAAAGACCCAAATTTCTTAGTGAGAAATGCTTTAGATTCTTTCTATTTGTTATTGTTCAGAAGAAAATTTTCTTTACAAAACAGTGATTTTATTCTTAACAAAAATAACCCAAATCAACCAGGAAAGCAAAGAGTCCATATTTACATGGCAGTTGTAAAGAAATAAAAAGGAGAAGCAGCAGAATAATCTGCTATACTGTTCAAGGTTTTATGCTAAGATTGGCTAATACTTGATTATTTATACACTATGTTTTTAATGAAATATGTTTTGTTAGAGATAGAAGTAGAACTCAAGCAGGTATCTAACACTTTTTTCCCTAGAATAATCATTATGCTTTGTATTTGGCAAGTAGATCTTCTATACAAAAGTAAAGAACTGATTCCACCAATTTTTAAACAGTTTGAACATTTTCAAAGAAAACTTGGAATGCAGAGAAATGTGGAAATAATAAATCCAAGTTAGGAATATAGCAATGCAGAGAGATTATCAAAGTAAGGATAAGACTAATGTAATGAAGTAAGAGAAAACCCAAAAAAGTAAAGACAGCAAATTAAAATCCAATACTAAAGATGAAGCTGATGTGAAAGGATAGTTATCTACCTCTTTATCTGAAATGTGCCTCTTTTCTCACAGCAAGTTCTTTATTCTGAGGATGGTGAGATATTACAAAAAGTTGCTCAGAGTAGTTGTGGATATCCCATCCCTGGAGGTGCTGAAGGCCAGGCTGGAGGTAGCTCTAAGCAAT
Source organism: Taeniopygia guttata (assembly GCF_048771995.1). Lineage (NCBI taxonomy): Eukaryota > Metazoa > Chordata > Aves > Passeriformes > Estrildidae > Taeniopygia > Taeniopygia guttata. Next base: position 52,733,148 of record NC_133024.1, read on the forward strand.
CTGGTCTAGTGAAAGATGTCCCTGCCCATGTCTGGGGGTTGGTCCCTCCTATGCCAGGCCATTCAATGATTCTATGATATTCAATGAAAAAAAAATAATGGGTAAGTAGAGATATTACTAAGTATTGATATAATTCTATTGAAATTCAAGCAAACAGGAAAGACTGATCTGGATAAAGGCAAATAGCTCCCATGTTCATTGAGCTAGTTAGTTTGTTTCTAAAAAGTCCAAATCTCTAAAATATTTTCTGAAATTTATTTTGCCCATTTTTTAAAAATATCTAGTGGTTTTATACAAGCCAATTCTATCCTTTTATGTAACTACCCGCATTTTGTTTAGCATGGCTTCATGATGCTGTAGCTCTACAGCTAGAGTTGACTGAAAGATATAAGCTTTATAAAGAGAAAATTACTGTATTGTGAGAAAATGTCAAGCCATTTAGAATTTCAGAATTTTGAGTTCTTATCAATACATGCTGCAGGGAACAGCTTATGTGAATTTGATATTCTCAGCAACATCTTTATCTTGAGTAGAAATACTAGATTGGCTATCTATTCTTGATTTTGAAAGCAATGAATGGGATTATTGCCATATGCATAGTGTTGAAAGATGGATTTCTTGTCACATTTCCCAAACATATTCCCACAGTTTAACTGAAGCACAAGATTGAACCCTTTTCCTGCATTTCATTTTTATTTTCCTCCAGTTCCCCTTTATTTTTCTTTACTTAGGATGATATATCTTCATTCATTTTGCAGAGTTGATTGATAAACTTTCCCAGAAATAAACTGCATTTTTTTTGTTAAGAACAGAATATGTTTTACTCTCAGAAACATGTGGTTAAATTGGACTTCTGATGAGACAAGGAAAGATAGTAGTCTTTCAAGGAAGTTATTATGTGTCATCGAGATGTTGATCACTTTTGCAGTGCTAAATCACCAATCATGGATTGAGGTTTAGACATTTTCTCCTGGCAACCAAACAATCAAAACTCTTAGAAATTGTAAAGAACAATTGTTTTTTGAATGCTGTTACCTGTTTCTACCCAAGTAAATCAATATTTAAATCATATTCTGTGTGTCTTTTATTTTATACTTTTTATCTTTTCAAGAGAACAGTGTATGCTAATCAGAAGAGACATCTGTGTTCTTCTGTGAGGTGAAATCCTACATCACAGAAAACACTTGAACTCTTTAGCCTGAACCAGCTCTAAGCATATGGCTGTAGGGTGAGTTATGGGAACTCCCTCCTGCCTTGAGCTTTTAAAGACTTTTAAACCTAGTATACTTGGGTGCATGTCTGGAAAAAAGAGAATGGTAGCTGCAATTTTGTTCATGCTAATGCAGTATCTTTCATGTCTTACCTTGTCTTGAGAAGAATTTTTAAAAAACTGTTCAAAAATAAATATTCTACGAGTGACATAAACTTATGACCCCCCCATACCCCAATCTGTTTGTAAGCCTATTGTAATTTCTGAGCTAGCAGGATGTTTAGTCCCACTTACAGTGAGTCATTACTGTAAGTATTTCTGTCATTTGTTGCAAAATACACAGAGGAACATCATTGACAGCTATTACAGAAAAAAAAAAATAATTTATTCTTTTATTGTAATTCTTATATTGCTTTTCATTGCAATTTCAGTACTGCATTTTTTTTTTTTTCACAAACACACACACACACACACACACAACGCTGATAATGAGGTAGATGCCATGAAGGAACAGTGTTGAAGATTCCTTCTGGCTAACAAAATATGAGCTATTTCTTGCTAGTACACACATACCTGTACTTACCTGAATATTCTAATGTGTGCTCTAGCCAGAACAATTTAGGAGGAACACAAACATTTACTGAGCAGCATTACCATTGATTAGAAAGGCTCATTTAGCATCAATGTAATTGTTATTCCAATTCACTTGTACTAAAATCCAGCCATAATGTAACTATAAATTGACCCAACATTGGCATTCAGTTTTTTGTCTTGTTGTTGTTACTACTACTATAATTCTATTAATTTTACTATTATTATTCAACTGTGATATTCCAAGTACAGGGTTTTGAGCTATCTAATCTAGTTGAAAATGAAGCAGATTATTGCAGAGGGGTTAGACTAAGATGACCTTTGAAAGGAAATGGATCTTAATATGGATGAATGGTGACAGGAAAAACATTAATGCTAATAAACTGGAAGAGAAAACGCTTCAATTAGATGTATTTCTTGCTCAGAGAGGTTGTGGATGACCCATCCTTGGAAGTGTTCAAGGCCAGGTTGAATGGCTAAACAACTTAATCTAGTGAGTGGCACCCCTGTCCATGGCAGAGTGGTTAGAACTTTAAGGTCCTTTCAACCCTAACCATTCTATGATTCTATGAATACAAGTAAGATTATGAAGATTTAATAAATTCAGAGCTGCTGTCTCAGTTGAATTACTTTGCTGTCATTCTTATGCTTTTTTTTAGCCATGCAGGACTAGTTGAGAAAAATATATCACCTTCAATTTGTTTAACAGAAATAGTTGCAAGGTTCTTATCTGTCTTAACAGTATTTTGGATGTCCTCAGGAGAAGTGCAAATTTTAAAAATTACCTGACCTTAGACTGCCAAATTAAAATATGGTGAGGTGGAAGAGGAATAAAGTCTATATCTAGAAATTATAGTAACTTAGCAATGGATAGAAGGGAATGTGCAATAGATGAACTAAAAGAATGCAAATTATTGTACTACTTATTATTTAAGTGATGAAGGTTGGGACAAAACTCAATTATTAATTTCAAAATAGCTGCTGAAAATATAAGACAGGTCTATGTTTTTCTTGATACTAGATGTCACTGTTTCCTTCGTCTTAGTAGAATTGCTATGATTTAAAACAATGTTGTCAAAAAGAAGTGATATATAAGAGGAAGAAAGGACAGGGCCTTGAATGATACTGATTGAATGCATCCTCTTGCATTGGTGGTTGTTTTTCTGAATGTTCTTAAGGACAGGAATTCTCCCACCACCACTGCTGTGAAAATGCTGGCAAGGAATTTCCTTTCTGAAAATATATGGCGTAGATAAGGTGCTGTACACTTTTACAGTGAATGTAGTCAAACATTTCACTACATTTAATTCACTGAGTAATAGCATACATTCTCCATATGTAGGAGTATTTGCAACTGGTCATCTTCCTAAATAGCACCCTAGAGTTAATTGCAAATTACTAAGCACGAATTACAAAGATAAATTCTAAGACTGCACCATATAAGAAGACTATGACTATAATTTTCCTTACTAGACTAATAATACAAGAGTAGACCATCATGAATACACCGGTTCTATAAAAGCATAACTATAATATAATAATACAAATACCAGAAGAGACATCAACAAAATTTTCCAAAGAATTATTAAAAGTTTTAAGATGAAGAATTAAAAATTAAAAATCCTCCATCTAATGTTTTCAGATTTATTTCAGATGCTTATTTTTCTATTTCTTTCACTGTAAACAGCTTGCATATTTAAGCTAAGAGAACATTTTCTATTCATATGGTTTTCTAAAGCCTCAAAAAACAACATGACTTTAATCATGCTTGCAATCATTACAAAAATTTTAACTATCTTCTTGTGATATAGCTCTTGGAAATATAATGAGTACCCATATGTGTTTTTGAAGTGTGTCTTAAAATTTTTTAGGTCATTCACATTTTGAAAACCAATTTATTTCTGTTTTGTTCTTTCTTTGTCTCTCCTTAGAAGAATATACTCTTATAAATTGGGAAGAGTATGATCTGCAAAGCAGGCATAGAAAGACTCTGTCTTCTGTTCTAATGTACTCATGCTTGTTGTTATTGAAACCAGAGGGTGTTTTTAGAATGACTTTCAAAAGTACAGAAAGAAGAAGAGAAAAAAAGAAAAGGGAGGGAGGAAAGGTGGAGCCAGATAAATAACACACCTGTTGCTTTTATGTTCTCATCTCCAGTTTCATGATTTTTCTGATACTAAAGTTAAAGTTTTCAGACAAGAACATCTCAAAGCAACCTTGAGGAGACCTTGACTCAGACTACAGTATCACATCCGTGCTACTGATGTCAAGACTAGCTTGTCAGCACAGTATTTTTGAATGGGTAACCATTACCATTCACATCACCACTGACTTCTGTTTGTGTAATAGGAATTAAATAGCAATAAATATCTCTCTTACTTTTTCAAAGGTAAGCAATTTTCAAATGGTGAACAGTATAGCAGTAACATGTCAAATCCCTTTGAATTTAAAGCACAATGAAATGGAATGTTGGGAAGTTTCAGAGTGGACATTAGAAAATGGTCTTCACTAAGAGGATGGTCAGTCATAGCATAAGGCTTTCCAGGTAAGTGGTCATGGCAATAAGCATGTCAGAATTCAAGGAGGATCTTCATGACCCTTGTAGTCATACTGTTATTTTTAGGTAGTCCTGGAAGGAACAGGGAGTTTGACTTGATAATTCATATGGGTTCCTTCCAACTTCAGATATTCTATGTTTCCATGAAATAAAATCAACTATATACTTATTACACTGAATACATGAAGCTTAATACAATAATGAGGTTTAATAACTAAACAAACAATAGAATGCATTGCCTTATTCTGAGCATTTTCACATAGATGAAGTTTTCATTGCAATGCCTAGCACTTAGGAGGATGGTTTGTCATTATAAAACTTCAAGTGTCTTGCAATACAGTTTACAGAAACAAGTACATTGAAAAAAGTAACAGTGAAGTGATAATGTTATAAAACACAAGGAGAACATCTAGGGACATTTGCCTTAAATATATTTTATATTTGGAATTTCATAATTAATCTTATCCTAAAGCACTCAAAGCAGATTAAATCTTTCTCTCTTACTGAAGGCATGGCACAATCCTTTTTAAATTTCATGAGATGAATTATTTTTCTGAGACAATATAGGGTTCCTATTTGTTTAATTTTATTTCCTTTATTATCACTCTATAGTCAAATACTGAGCTATGTGGTATTCTGAGTGAAGTCCTCCCAGTCTTTTCTTGCAGAACCTATTCAGATTTGCAAAAAAATATTTTCATAATTATTGGAGTAGAAACTTAAGTGTAAACATCCCAAATGTTCCTTCAATTCACTACATTATACTTTCCTTGTTAAAAACCTTCCAATAAACAAACAAACTGAAAATCACTCAAAGCAACAAAAACAAGAAAAATAAATTAAAAATCCCAGTCTTTAATACAGAAACTGTTCTTGAAAAAAAGAATTCAGGCCAGACACATCCACATTCCTTTTCGGTGCGCATTCTAAGAATTAAAATACAGAATAATGTACTACATTCTATTCTATTTAAAATAGCTTCAAATGAAGAAACTGAAAGTAGCCAATATTATTATATTACACGGCTGAATAGATAGAAGATTTTTCTGCTTTTCCAAAATCCAAGTTCAAGTCCTCTCAGAGCTGGGTAATACAGTTAAGTCTGGTTTCCATACATTTGCTGAACTGTTCACATAGTGTGATTATTGGGGATGGTCCTGTGCAGGACAAGGAGACTCAATAATCCTTGTGGGCTGCTTACATCTCTGCATATTATGTGAGTCTGTGATAAGGAAGCATTCAAAATATGCCATAACTCAACTCTTATTGTCTCAAAGGATATCAAGGGTATCAAAGGATAAATGACCCACCTAATGGCCTACAATATTGAGTAATTTTTCTGCATTTTCAATATTAGAAAAACAGTTGTACAAAAATGTTAAACTTCTCCATACCTCTCTCAAATGGCTAGGAGTTTATTGAATACTAGAAACTACTAAATTGTATATGCACATGCTTAAATGGGTATGTACAAATACATTAATTCTACCTTTGGAAATAACTATCAAGTGTCAATGTAACTGTGAGTATACCCCCACGTGCATCCTGTATTACACGACTTCTGCTATGACTATGTCTCTTCCTCTCTCTTTCTCCCTTTATTTCCCTAATATCCCTTCTTTTACTTCTCAAAATGTGTCCTTTTGTATCTCTAATAGTCATAAAAATTTCTGATAAAATGTCAGTTCTTTATCTCAATTTTTATGTAGATAAATTACCTTTCTCTTTTAGATAGACTGTCATGTAAATTAGATTTTTAAAATGTTATTTCATTACTTAATTGGAAATATTTGTGGTGCATCTAAAGAAATACAGAAAAGTCAAGTAAAATTACTATTGTATTAATTCAGAAAATAAAATTTATTCATAGCTTAACTTGTAAAAAAATGAAATTACATGGAACACCATGAATTTGATTAGCAGTGGCTTTTATTGAGAACTTTAAGCATAAACATTTTGTCCTAGGGTGACTGTTATGGTGTTTGTATCTCCAATCGTGTGTTCTGTTTACGTTTGATATTATGTTCTGTGCTTTCAGAACTGACTCTGAAAGTGAAGGTTTGTTTTGCTGTGTTATCATCTGGTTCACCTCCCCCCATGTCTGCTGGAAAGCTAGAAAAGGCTAGGGCTGGCTGGCTGGCTTTTGCTTTGCTTGCTTGCTTGGCTTGCTTGCTTTGCCTGCTTTCTTGCTTTGCTTCCTAGTTAGGTTAAGCAGTCCAATTCTTTCCCTGGACTGTTGCTTTTTTTCCCTTCCTCTTTCTGACTATCATCCAGCCTGCTCTGGACTGGGATCTGGGAAACACCAAAGAACACCAGGAGCCTGCATTTGGAGATCTGCAGCAGCCATCCCCAGCGTCCAGACCCAGGCGACCACTCCCAGGAAAGACCTTCTGGATTTGTTCAGCTCTTCAGAGGGGTGAAAGAGTTTTGTTGTCATCTTGTGTTGTTAATTGTTTTGGTGCTGGGGAGTGCTTTGTTGTTGAATAAACAGGTTCTTTTCCACTTCTCTCTCAGAGGGAATTTTTCCCTGAACCAGGTGGGTGGAGAGGGGCCGTGGGGGTTTATTTCCTGGGTTTTCCCCAAATTTGCCCTAAACTAGGACACATTTTCAATCACAATAAATTTTCTATAATCTTTACAATATTTCTGTAATTAGAATACATTTAGATTATTGAAAAAAATACTGAGTTTGTGTGTTTGTGGTACTATCTATACTCCACTACACACATATTTAGAACATAGGTCATTCTGAAGGAAATGCATAAATGTGTTCAGTGACCCTTATGCACTGTTGGCAAATAAGTATATAATAAGAAATAACATATTAAAATTTACAAAAATGTTACAATATATCACTCATTAAATAGATTGCATAGTATAAATTTACAATAAAATACTAATGAACTTACAGGTGAGAAAAGCCTGAGAATATACACTTAGCTATCAAGTGGCCAATTTTAACTTGAAGAAGAGAACTTATAAGAAAGTTTTCACATATTGTTCTTCATAATTATGCTCTCTACCTCATTTTGGCCAGGTTGTATCTTCTTTTCCAAAACTAGCAAAAATTGACTTTTTTTGAAGAAAAGTTGGGTTGGGGCATAGCATTCAAACTTTCTTTCTTTCCTAACTTTTTTTAAAAAATTCCTTTCAGGAAGAAAATAGAAACAAAACAGTTGGCAATATGCCTATTTTTTTTTTTTCTTCACTATGTTTCTTCTTTATATAGCATACATTAAGCAGAGAGTATGAATAAAATTCCTATGCTTGGGTCCAAACCACTCTAGCACTTAATATTAATTGCTTTGACAAAACAAGTGTCAGAAAAGAACAAAACAAAACAAAAAACCCTGACTGAACATCTTTTGTTCAAGTCCCAGCTCCACTAAATCTTGCAGACAGAACTTCCTTTGTGGAAAATTTTAATTCCCACTTTTCTCTTTAAAACAGTAGGTGTCCCTTACATGAGCTATAAATTTTGCATAATTGGGCAGCCTAGGACTCTTTCCAAATTTTCTATGATGGGCATAATTTCTCATCAGCACATCTGTCATAAGTTTACAAAATTCTAGGAAAAATTATCCAAAAGAAGTAATTTATGATTTATGCAATGCCTATAAAATGAGATAGAGTAAACCTTGTCTTTTTCTCTTTATTCAGAAAATGTTGTTTTGTCAGTTTGCACTTTAAACTCTTCCTAGTAATATAGAACATAGGCAACAATCTGTTGTTTCCTCATGCAGTACTAGTTTATTGAGGCAAATTTGTAGTTTCATATGGAAAACATATGGCCCTTTTGGGGAAAAAAAAAACCAAAACCACTCTATATTGCTCTAAAGAATAATTTATTCTATTAATAAACTGGTTTTTCCCACACTGGTTTGGCAAGAAAAAATGTAGAAAGAGATTTTTGGTAGCTGCTTTGTTGTTCTTATATTCAAGTTAAACTTCAGTATGATAAAAATGCTTCTCTTGCTTTGGGCTGACATTGAAACTCTGCGTGTTTTCATGGTGACATTTTGGTTCAGATTTCGGAACATAAGTAGGTACTATAAAGTGTTGTTCTTATATTACCATCACTACCTCAAAGAAATCTCAGTTACTAATTTGGCTTTTGAATCTCCAAAACAGAAGAAAGCAAGAAGTTATCTAAGTATAACTGAGAGGCAAATAAAAACAGAAGCACTTTGGGCAATGACAAAATTAGTCAGTCAACATCTTAACTATCTTTGTTTGAGATTGTGATCTTTTTCCTTGTATTAGGTCCCTGATTTGATATGAAAAAATAAGTGGTTGTTTCTCTACCGTGAAGAAAATGCTTCCTGCTCCAATTGAAGATTCAGGTATATTGATTAATATAAAATAGTCTGCAATAAATGTGGCATTCTTTATTTTATATTGTGATTTTTACAATCAAATGTACTACAAGACTGAGGACTGCTCTTCTGGGGTGCTTGCACTAAACTTAAACACACTGGCTGTGGAAGGGTGCCCTATCCTGACAAGGAGGTAGAAGATGGAAAATTTAAGACACCCTGGGACATGACTGAGTGGCTTCACTGAAGACTGCAGCTGACAATCAGGTTGAACTTTAACAGTGAGATCTATTCAATCCCTGTCATGGTTTAAGCCCAGCTGGCAAATAAACACCACAAAGCTGCTTGCTCAATATTCCCCCTCCCCTGTGGAATGGGGAGGAGAATCAAAAGTAAAACTTGTGGGTTGTTATAAGTACAGTTTAATAATTGAAAACAAGGAAAAAAATTATTTAAAGTAAATAAGAAGAAGAAGAAGAAGGGAAAGGGAAAACAAAAACAAAAACGAACATACAAATGACGCACAATACAACTTGTCATCACTCACTGACTAGTGTCAGACCCCCATTTTCTAAGACCAAATCAGCTACCCTGCTGGGTTAATCCTTCTAGTTCATGTACTGGGTGTGACATTCTGTGGTGTGGAATATCCTTGTGGTCAGTTCGGGTCACCTGTCCCAGCCATGCTCCCTCTCAGTTTCGTGTTCCTTCTTAGTGGCGGAGCATGAGATTTGGTAAGGGGCAAAAGTCCTTGATTAGGATAAACAAGACTTTGCAAAAAAGCAAAACATCAGTGTGTTATCAACACCAGTCTCATTCTGAATCCAAAATACAGCACTGTAACAGCCACTGAGAAGAAAATAATTCCATTCCAGATGAAACCAGGACAACCACTCTCTGATTAAGGTCAATCAATAACTTGGCAGATGTTACAATAACCAAAGACAGTGGAAGACTCAGATGCTGATGAGATCAAAGATACAAACCCTTAAAAAAGAAGGAGTCCAAATTATCAGACTGCTAGATGAGTTAATGCTGTCAGAGTTCAATTTTTGCCTTAAGATTTGGTATATTTTATCTAATAAAATATATTTTCTTCTAGCAGAATATAGAAAAGGAAAAATAATAGTTGAGATGCTTGATGTTTTCCCTAAAGGAAGACCTAGGTAGAATTGAAGTATCTAGTGACAAGAAAAATTATCAGAAAACAAACATCTCAGCAGCCATCACCTTTGAGTCTCATATATCTGTGTATGGCTGGCATTCTGAATCAGTACCTTCAGCGTCTACATTTCTGTGTTGCAACATAATAGAGACTGAGGAACTACATGACATCAGGGGGACCAGATTTTGTCATGATATATTTAACAGTGAATATAGTTTAGGAAAGGTACCAAAATTTCTACAAATATACTGTGTATTTGTGATCTCTCAAAAGCTCTGTCTCGCCGTGAATACTTCAGTTAAATTCTCTATGCCTTGATTTGCCTGCCAGTTAAAAAGAGAGCTATAAAACCTTATTAAGAGTCATAATACCTTACATAAAAGGTATCAATATTTTTAATCAGTTTTTTGTCCTTGGAAATAGGGAATTTTAGCTGAAGGAATAAGAAATTTCCTTGGTATTTTTCCAGAAAACATTTCTTGCTTAACTTTCCAGATAAAATACTTTGCCCTAGTTGAAGTTGACAGTAATTTTTATGACAAATAAATTAAGTCTCATCATGATTATATTTTACTGTTCAGAGAGTTCCCTGCAGACTGGCTACAAGTTGTTCATCATTTAGCAGAGCTGATTTGACATCAGTCTGAATTCCATAACAGCCAGCATATCATTTAAACCACTCTTGACCAGAGTGATTTAAAGTATCTTCAACCTAAATGAATTCAGAGGTATAACAAATTTATTCTATGTCTGTTTTCTGGAGCAAATAAAATTAGTAATAATTAACTAAACAAAAATTACTCAACTATCTTAATTCATCAGGAAAATATCCAGGGTAAAATTAAAACAAAATAAGTATGAAAAATAGAATATTCTGCATCAAACTTCTTTTAGTAATACAAGTAGGTCTGAGGACTCTGGGTTTTATTTTGCTTCTTTTTCTAAGGCATTGTATCAAAAAAAATCTTCCCAACTAATATGTGCTAATTGATATATGTATTTGCATATGGCATCATAAAGGAGATAATTTTAGTACAGAATACTATTCCACTAGTTCTTACACAAAAATGAAAAAAAAAAAGTCTGCCATGAATAGATGTTTAGCAGATGTAAAACTGTCATATGTAATCTATAAAACATTATATCAGCGACAGGGCCCTTGTTTATAAAATGAAGAGTGTCTGCCTGCGCTTTAGCTAGCTGTCCCAGTTCTGCCAATTATGAAGCGACAAAGTTAATTCTCTTAAAGTCAGTGCTCTGAAATACATTACCATGATACCATTAAAACCCATTCAACTCCACATTCCCTGGAAGAAGACAGAATAACAATTGGTTTTCTATGTCAAGGACTGGATTTTGGAGTGAATTTAAAATGCCCTATGGAAATTTGAAAACTGGGTGATTGAACATGACATGTCCCCTTATTAGAAAATGCCACCCTTTCTAGATTCCAACAACTGATAGAACACCATATGTTGGCCCACAAACTCAAGTGTTTTTATGATGTCAAGATGCAAACTAAGATATTGAAGATATATATCTCAAAGAAATCATTAAGAAAATATTTGAAACAATTAAATCTTCAATTCTATGAAGGTCCCATAAATCTGCAAATTTCAAGTTTCTGCAAATTAGTGAATAAAATGCCTACCACAAGCCTTAGTTGTCCTAGATGTCTTAGTCACTACCATGCTCATACGCAGTTCTCTGAATTTCAAAGAAAGAATTATTAAGGATTTGATGAAGTAGACTGAATATCACTTCTACACAGAATTTGTCTTTCTTAGGTACATGGATCCCTTGGTCAACCTTTGGACTAAACCACTTAGTTTTTCTGGAAGTGGAAGAAGTTATCACAAGGGTCAGGGTGGATAAAGAGAAATGAGAAATCTAATGCAGGAAGGAAAAGTGTGAGATCATGGGAATGAGAACAGACTTGTGGTGAAGAAAACAAGGATAGAGGAGGGAAACAGTTTGGCTGTAATACGATAGTGACAAAAGACAAAATTCATTAATGTACATTTCATTTTTTGCAACCAGATCAGCACAATGAATGCAAAGAAGCAAGAAGGCTGGGGATTAAAAAAAATTAAAACAGAAATAATGATCTAGATGAATATGAGCAAAATTTGGGCTTTACCACAAACTAAATGTTGGGGTTTTTTTTCTATAGATGTTTAAGAATGAGGGAAACTACTGTAATTACTTGCAAAAATATTAATTTTGGGAAGGACAAAGAAATAAAGTTAGCCCCTCTTGACTTCAGTGCTGCATACCTGATTATGGTTTGAATAGGTGGGAAAAAAAAAATCTCCCCTTATAACTAATTATGCATGCATTTTGCCGTGTGTGCAGATATCTAGCTAAGTATGGACGAAAGTCATTGATGGACTTATTGATGAAGAGAACTACCAATACTTTGCAGAAGTACAAGTTGTTCGCTATATATATGCTTACACATACATTCCACAAAATGTCAAAAATCTATATTATTCCAAGAAGTTAGGAAGTAAAATTAGCATTCAAATGTGATCAACTATACAACAGAACCTAGAGGCACTGAGAAATTAAAGACTAGATGTGCCAAGAAGCCAGATGCTGCCTTTGGAATAATATTTTTCAGGCCTTGGCATCAAAAATCTGTGATGCCATCCAAATAATTCCCACACCCTATAAAATCTGTTTTCTTAAAAAAACATATTAGCTGTATTAACTATCCAGCTATAGAATAAAAGTAGATGAGAATTAAGATCTAAGCAATCTATTTGAACTTATATTACAAGAAAGGAAATTTACACACTTATAATACCTGAAAATGTTTTTGATATGACACTTAAGTCAAGAAGATGGATATGAGAAAGTTAAAAGACATGCATTATTCTCTGTGCTCCCTGAGTCTTGTTTTCTCTTTCTAATACACTGCCATGTGTTTCATCCTGCAATATTAATAATAAATAGAATCTAAGACAACAATCTTAAATAACTCTTTAGAATTATTTGTCAAGCTAATTATATGTAATCATCCTTTTATGGTATTTCCATTATGAAAGACCAGCCTTTTACTACAGAAATTTTTGTTCTAGAGATAGCTACTGAGGTAATGGGAGCTTTGCTCTTGGTTCAAGAGTCTTGAGATTGTGTCATAAAGCTCTCACTGTAAGATTTTGCTGGACTTGAGTTTAAGTACACTTTTATGATCTTTACTGAATATCTTCCACACAGCTCACAGCTCATAAGTGACAGCAAATCTCACTGGAAATTCTAGAACAAAGAAGGAATCGGAGTGTCAAAGAGGTAAGACTGGTCCAGCAGCAGCTGTGTCAATGGAAGAAGCTTGTTATTCTCCCTTCCTTCTCTGTCAGATCAGCCCTAGTCCCAAGATTGCTCATCATCTTTCCAATTTCCTAGGTGTGTGGTAGTTCCCTAAATAATTTAATTTCAGTTGTCAAATACTTGCTGTTCAAACTGCTTATATTAACTTTGGCTTGTTTCTCCTGAAAAAGGTCAAAAAGACCTTACACAAGGAGCTTAATGGGCAGCTTTGACTCAAGAGTAGTGATGAACAACTGGGGCAAAATGAAGGCTCAGGGCAACAATTTTTTTTTCCTGAAAGAAGTACAGCTGGAAGATCTGTAAAATGAGACTTTATGCTCAGCCATTTCAGATGGATAACAAGAGTTGGATAGGAAAAGAAAAAAAAGTTTTCAAAGAATTTGTAATATTCAGTACAAAATAATTTTAACAGAACTGATTAATCCAATGATCTTTCTTTTGTGTTGATTGCAGAATCACAGAATCAGTTAGGTTGGAAAAGACTCCTGAGATCATCAAGTCCAACCTATTCTTTACAGTCCACTCTGTTTTTCCTTTGTTTTCAGGGAATACACCAAAAAGCTAGATCTATGAATTTGTATATAATTTTTTTTTTAAATCAAGTGTGAGTGTACTAAGAAAGATTTGCAATAATACTACTTAGGCAAGAGTATTGTATTGTGTTGCATTGTCTCGTACAGTATTACTACCTGTAAGGATACACTACAACAGCATTTGTCATTAAAATCAGCATTTACTGCTATTAAGTGGAACTGACTTTCTCACTGTGAAAGAAGTCCTATCATCTGCAGAATCTGCAGTCCATTTGCACAGTTCCCCACAGGGAAGTTTACTTCTGGAAATAATCAACAATAGGATAGTAATTTTTAGCTAAAACAGTTAATTTTCTCATGGAATATCAGTGCAAAAGAGACAACTATATCATGTTACCAGATTCTCCATTTTCACCATGATTTCTCCCACTTCTCCGATGTGCTCTTACAGGAAGTGGTCTGGCTCCATCTGTTTTATAGGATTTCCATGGATAGCTGAAAATAACAGTAAGATCTCCCTTTAGAGTTATTTTCTAGGACCGATCACACACAGATTCTACTTGTACTCCAGGGCCCTGTCTCAGTGGCTGCTGCTGTGCATGCTCTGTGTATCAATCTGTCTTGTATTGGTGAGTCCAAACATGGATCCAGAACTTCAGGTGTGGGTTCACAAATGCTGCATGTAAGGTAAGGCACTCCTTGAACTCCTTGGATCTTCTGACTACTCTTCACAATATGATATATTATATGGTTGGTTACATAAGGTTAATAAATAAATCTCCCAGAGTTTTTATTGTCTGACTTGAGAACTCAGAGAAATGATTTGTGGAAAGGGTAGGACTAGAGCTTGAACCCAAACAGTTCAAAGGTTTTATTTTGACAGAAAGATTAAATAGATGTAAAACTGGTTTTTGAGGTCTCTATATATCCATTCACCACCTGTAAAATAGTATCAATTCACCTCTCAGGGATGCTGCAAAAATTAATTACTTAATGTTTATGATACACTCACATTCCCCAGAGGAAAAGCTCACCAAAAAAAAAAAAAAAAAACAACAACCCCCCCCCCCCCCCAAAAAAAATCTGTCTTTGGAGAAACATTTGATTAGTGCCCAGAAGTGAAAAAATTTTAATAGATATAAAATATCTTGTAAAAAAAGCTTGGTAACTCAACACCATACAATTTGGGTATTGAATAAGGCAATGAAAAGTATGTAGTTTTACTATATTTCTATGAAACATTCTCTTTTATCTAGAATCTATTACACCTTGTCCTGTCACTATGTGATCTTGTAAAAACTCCATCTCTGTCTTTCTTCTGTCTCTCTTCAGGCACAGGAAAGCCAAAATTAGGTCAACCCTAAGACTTCTCTTTTCCAGCCTTTCCTTATAGGAGTATTGTTCTATTTCTCTAATCATCCCGGCACCCTCCTCTGGACTTGCTCCAACAGGTCAATATTCTTCCAGTGACAGAACTGGATGGAGCTCCCCAGCTGAGGTCTCAGGAGCAGAGCAGAGGGGCAGAATCCCCTCCCTCACCCTGCTGGTCATACTGCTTTGGATGCAGGATATCCGGCTGGAATACAATTGGCTTTCTGGGCTGTGAGTGCACATTGCTGGGTCATGACTTGTCTCTTATCCCCAAGCTCTTCTCAGCAGGGCTGCCCTGTTCATCCCCCAGCTTGTGTTGATACCAGGGCTTGCCGTGACCCGGGTGCAGCACCTTGTGCGTGGTCTAATTAAACCACAGAATATTCCTGTGCACCCACTTCTCAAGTTTGCCCAAGTGCCTCTGGATGGCATCTGATTCTTTAGGTGTGTCAACAGGACCACTCAGCTTGATGTCATCAGCAGAATTGCTGAGGATGCACTCAATTCTTTCATCTGGGCCATTAATGAAGATATTAGATAACACTGATTCAAATAAAGACCCCTGAGGGACACCATTTGTCACTGATATCCGTTGGGACTCAGCCATCAGTCACTACCCTCTGGGGAAAGGACTCTGGTTCTTGAAGGACTCAAGCTATTAATTGAGAATAAAATTTAAAAATTCTAATTGCTTATCATTCCATTGCAAATCTTCAGAAAACATTATATACAAGTAGGTATTTGTTGCCTTGTTCTTTAAAAAGTTTTAAAAGTTTTCTATACCTTCTGATGTTTACATATTTCTGCTAGAGTTGTCACACACTGTTCATGTAAATAATGATTGTTTTACATTCTTCTTTGTAGGAAGAGAGAATTGAGGGACTGTTAGTTTGACCAGTGTGATTGGTAAGGTGACAATTTCTTCCTCCAATCCACTATCACTTTTAGAATTCTATATACTGCAAGGTCAGAAATAAAACTTCCTCTTTTTCTCCTTTCTTTCCTTTTACTCTTTTGATCTTAGTGTGAGTGTGTGAGTTATTTTGTGTAGTAGTATGACAGATATTGTTCTTAAAAGCAGAAAGAAAATCTATTATTTAAGTGTTACTTTCAGCATATCAAGTTGTTAACATGGCACTGAACAATTTTTCTAGTGCAGTAAACTTTATAAACACACACCTTTATGTAATCATACACAGCAAAAATAATTAAATTTTTGTACTTCTACCAACACTGAGTTAGAAAATTTTGTCCAAAGCATAATTTTTCTTGTAGATAGCTGTTGAAACACTAGTTCATTAATATACTCAGAGTTTTTAGTAACTTGGAAAATAAAGATTACTATAAATAAATACTGTTCTGCATAATCAGTGAATCAGAGATAATAAAATATGAAGATATCTGTTTCAAAAGTCTTACACTCTGAGACCTCTAAAAAAAGAATCTTTAAATCACATTACTGACAATACAATAGGGAACATTCTCATAGAATTGCGCTTGTTTAGGCTGGGGTGTAGTTAATTTTCTTCTCAGTGGCTGGTATGGGGCTGTGTTTTGGATTTGTGCTGAGCATGGGGTTGATAATACAAAGAATTTTTTTTTATTGCTGAGCAATGCTCACATAGAGACAAGTCTTTTTGTGCTTCAACTCATGCCATATTGGAAAGGGGGTTTGGGTTATATGGGAATTTGGAAGCATACACAGATGGGAAAACTTTCCCACCTGATTAAAGTGGTATTCCATATCCTATGACATCATGTTCAGTACATAAAGAGGAGGCAGGGTGGTGAGGGGGAAGAAGGAGGAAGCAGGGGATGTTTGGAGTGATGGTGCTCACCATCCCAAGTCACTGTAAAACGTTATGGAGCCCTGCTGCCCTGGAGATGGCTGTACACCTGGTTGCAGCTAGAAGTGGTGAATTAATTCCTTATTTTGTTTTGCTTGAGTGCATGGGTTTTACTTTATGTTTTAAACTGTCTTTATCCCATGAGTTTTCTCACTTTTACTCTTCTTATACTCTTTCCCATGCCAATAGTGGGGGAGTGAACACACAGTTGCGTAGGGATAGTTGCTTGGTGGGTTTAAAGTGCAAACATAGAAACTAGACTATCTTATACAAAGACAGAGTTTCAGTTCTCAATCTCTTTTAATAAGCCTGAAAAGTACACCGTGTGAAAAATATGGCACTAGCACATTTCAGTGCTTTTGTTTGGATTTGTTTGCCTTGCTTTTGTTACTGAGAACTTGGCTAGGAATTAAGGACAGGAAACGGACTGCTCCTGGTCTGCCCTTCCAGATAACTTCACGCAAAGTCACTGTTAGCTGCAGGACCAGTAGCTAACAGTAGCTTGCCACCATATTGCCTAACCAAGTTGCATAAAGGCAGATATAGCTTGGGTTGCTTATTATTATCCACATTAACATGCTGTGGAAGAAGGAAAGATGCTAATAATATGCATGGATGAGGAGACTGTGCCAAAATATTTGGACAAAGCACTTGCATTTGCTCCACAGAATCACTTAAAATACAATAACTGTCTGTAACTTGCAAGCCTGACAGGGCAAAGAAGGATGAATATGGGCTTAAACAAGAGCTGTTGTTTACATTTAATGTACAATAAAGTCATATCCATGATTATACTTAGAATTTTTTGCTTAAAGTTTCATAAGCTAACGATTAGTAAAAGTTTGGATTTTAGGTTTTGATTCCTGTATGACTTAATAATATTTTTAGTCCATTTCTAATGACAAAAATGTGGGAAATTGGTCTCAAAATACAACTCCATTACAAAGGGTGCGTCAGTAGTCAGTGTAAAGTACAGCAGCGTCAATAAATATTATACAACAATAAGCAGGGAGCCATGAAATCATGATTGCTGTTTATTTCTTTTAAACTCCACATCTTCTCCATATCAGTATGTGATGCTGCTTGAGCTTAGTCATATTGAGTCTAGCTCTATCTTCTTGCCTGTTTGTCATCTCGAAAGAATGCCTGGTTGGCAGTGTCCCTTGGGAGGAAATCCTTGAAAGGCAAAGGAGTGCAGGAAAGATGAATATTTTTCAAAAAGACCATTTTTCAAGAAGAGAAGACATACAAGTGGGCATCCCTGTGTGAAATATAAGCTGGTGGGGAAGACTGGTTTGGCTAAAGGGAGATTTTTTGTTGAAACTCAGAAAAAAAATAGTTCATGCCTTTGAAAGAAGAGACAGGCAATTGAAGAGGACTACAAGGATGTTGTGGGGATATGCAGGGAGACGATTATAAGAGCCAAAATTCAACTGCAACTTAATCAGCTGCTGCTGTACAATACAATAAAAAATGTTTCTATAAATGCATAAACAACAAAAGGGGAGATAAGAGAATCTCCATCCTTTAATAGATACAACAAAGGATGACGGAAAAGGCTGAGTTACTTAAGGCTTTCTTTGGCTCAGTCAATATTAGTAATAACAGTTGTCCTCCTTTTTACTATTAAAATAAACATATGTTTTAATATTTTACATATATTTTTATATTTAACATATATATGTTTTACTATTTAACAAATATTTATTCATATTGTTATTTTGTTGGTTTGGTTTTTTTAAAATTTGATAATTGATTTTACAAGTATTCATCATCAGTATGTCAGTGGTATTTCATATTGAAATATAAAATATTCAATTCAAAAGTATTCAAAAAGCTTACACTGTTGCCTAGGACTTTGCTGTGGTACAGTCCTGTGCTCACCTCAGAAAACTACTGCATCAGCTGTTGTAAAAGTCAACTGCTTTCTAAATGTCAGTAGTATAAACATAATGTTAAACAACAGAATCATGCAAATTAACAAGACTGGGGAAAATCTTACTGATATATCTAATCTAAACTGACAAATCTAAAATTTAAAAAATGTAAAACTTATTTATGATTGAACAATTGTTTCTTAAAGCATATTTAATAGCATGCCAGGAGACAGTCCTCTGATTTATCCTTCTGTACAAAACTTCAACTGTTTTAAAGAAAAGAATCATTAAGATTTCTTCTGATCTGTAACAATAATAAGAAAAATCTTTCCTGAATGGATAGTTCGTGTATTCTTGCCGTCTATACAGCTGTTGAGCATGCCATTACTGGCAATACTATTTAATAAACTATAGGTCAAATAAAGGATAATTTTACAGATAATTTATCCCACTTGGATTTATTAGTAATGTTGATGTGACCAGAAAATTATCAAGGACTATTCAGAAAATATAATGCTCATTGTCCATTTTATTTTTTTCAGTTATGGCATTAATGTGTCACCTAAGAATATGAACTTAGTAGTCATTGTGAGTGTAGACCTGGTGGGAAACAAAAAAAGAATGAAAACGTTTACTGTGTTCTCTAAGAGCACAAAGTCTGAGTAACTAGGAGACTCATTACAGACCCAAACTCATACTGTGCTTGACTCAGACCACATATTTGGATTTCTTAGGTCTTGGGAGAGAAACATAACCAATGAATATACAAAAAAATAATGTGAAATCATTTTCCTTCAGTCATATGTGCTAAGAGTATTTCAATATCCACAAAATATTTAAATAAACAGAAGTCTGTTTCAAGAAGTATCAGATTCTGAAGTTTAGTAAGTAGGTGATTCAGGATGTCCTTGGTCAATTGTGATTCATAACATACTGAATATATTTCCTTCCTCTTATTCTTCCTGAAAAGAAAAAATTTGGTTGTCTTAAGAAATTATATCTTATATGACTGACATTCTGAACAATGCATTATTTCTCTCAAATCCTGCTTGAAAACCTAACTCTTTGGAAGGGTTCTAACACAACACTGCATTTGAACACTGATCATAACTGAAAACTATAGAATAGCTAGTCTTTCATTGATATCTATGAATCTTATTCTTAGACACATCAGTCTTGCCTTGCATTTAGTACATAATGTTAGCCTATATAACAGTTATGTAACCTAGGTGAGAGGACACCTAAGAGTTAAATACCCCAGTCTTGAGTCCACCTCATCTTTGTCTAGCATTATATACATTAGATTTTAGGTATTAGAATTTGATACTCATGTCTTTTTTTTTTTTTTGTTTTGTGTTTTTCTGAGTCACATGTATCTTCTCAGTTTTGTTTTTTTTTTCCCTTTCCCCCCCTTGAAGTTATAGAGTTGAGTCTCCTTTTCTAGAATTATAATTTTTTCTCTGTGGAAGAAACTGTACTCTGAAGTAAGCCAAAATCATGCTTATCCAATCTTGGAGAAAATTCGAGCTATGCAAACACGGCTGTTTCATTCCGTTTCCAATAGCTTGAGGCTTTCAGTCACACACCCTTTTCTCAGTCATTCCATTGACCTGCTCCATATGCCCTTATATTCCCTGTTGGCAGTGTTTGCTATATTTGCAGGCATTTTATATCACCCAAATGCATAAAGAAGCTCAAGGGAACTGAACAATCATGTCCTGAGGGGTTACTGTATCTCTGTGTAAAAAGATAGCAGGATTTCTCCTAGGTGAAGAAGATTATTCATCTTCTAGAAGGAATTTGAAAAGGAAGTCTGCAGAAACTGAATGCTAGTATTTTGACTAAAATTCAGTTGAATACTCATTATGAGCCCATGGTGAAGCCAAAGAGACTGACTACAGGTAGAGAATCAAAGAATATTCACAGGACACTTAAGCCTAAATACATGCAAACATCCTTTGTGACTTAGGATCTGTTTAAGGAGATTTTTCATTAATAACAAAAGCATAAGCATATTTTTACCAGTAAAGATTTACCTGCCCTGATTTTGATGCGCCAACCAATCCATTTAGGAAACAGTTCTTCATGGGACAAACTTAGGCATATGTTCTGTAGGACAATGAGCCCTCTGTTCTGAAATTCATAGCACACGAAAATGAATGATGAATCCACAGTCTCTGGTCTCTGAAATATTTTAGTTTCTGACATCTTTAATATTTGCTGTGCTTTAACGTTATATCTAAAAAAAATGTTACTTTACAGCAGACTCCAAAATATTCCTTTAGCAGCATCAATTGGCCTTGCATACACTGAACTTGTGAGCATTTGTTCAAGGGCCTTCTTCTCAAATAAGGAACAAACCCCTCCAGCTGCAGGTCACTCAAAGCTAATAAAAGAACCCAGAGAAAAGGCAAGCCAGCAGGCTTCTCAGCAGTTTAATTCCCCAAGAGGGCACCAGGGGCCATTACATGGCCATTAGCATAGCCAGCACTGGAGTCACAGACGGAACAGAGGCAGCCAAGCAGCCAGCCAAGAAATCAGCCAAGGGCTTTGCAACAGACACAGATGTTGCTGCTAAAAAATTTATTTTAGACCTTGGCATCTGAGTCCTTTATCTGTCAGTTCTGTGTCCTGGATGAGGCCCCAGCTGTTAAGTTTGTTGATGAAAGGAGAAGAAGGAAAAAATCTGAGCTGCATTTAGATGACCAGTGATTTCATTCTATCTAAAGTACTTCTCTTAAAGGGCTGATGTCTCTTTTAACAGACATCTTCTAATCTTTTCCTGTAATATTTTCAAAAATTTCCTGCAAGTTAACTATTAGGGTTCTTACTTCGAACCTTAATATCTAACTTACATTTCTTACTGGGTTCAAAAATAGTCAATGGCAAGCTGTTCTCTCACACAGGGGAAGAGTTGATCCTATAGAGAAGAGAACCCACAATGGAATTGGCATCATGGATTAAGGGCCCTTAAATTTGGTTGTCTCACAAATTATACAAGAATACTTTTATCTGCAAGGATGACGATAGGTTTTTTTTTATTTTTTGCCCTTCAGATATTCCACATTTTGATAAATGATCTAGTGTGAGTTTGTGGGTCCCAAGTTGGGCAACTCCCTGGGGGCTCCCCTGGCAGGGGAGACCCTCCTGGAATAGTTCTATGTCAGGAACAAGAGACACATTGGATTTTTTCAGTCTTCAGCTTCTGTTTATTTTTATCTTATTAAAACTTTAGCACACTGTCCGCACCAGATTCTGCATGCAGGAAAAACAGCACAAAAATGGCTAACAATCTTGTGTTACAAGGCCTTTTAAGTCTACTCAAAAACTAAGCTACCCAATTAAGAAGTGACACCTAAATGATTTTCCTTTCTAACCCAATAACTGACCGCTAAAGACACACAATGCAGATTTTTCTACCCAGTTACAAGACGCCACCTAAACCCAAGAAGAAGAAGGAAGAAGAAGAAATAAACTCGAGACAACACCCTGTACCTTTCATCTTGTATCCATCTATAACATACTAACAATCCTAAAACCTAAATTTCTCCCCCATGTGACATACTACACTACTATCTACAATCTCTACAATCAATTTCACACTTTTGTGGTTTCTAGTTTACCTTGAGGCTTTGGAAGTTTTCTCCTTGAGTGAGAGTCAAAGTCAGTGCTCCCCTGCGGTAAGGACACCCCAGAGCAGACAGAGAAATATTCCCAGTGCCCTGGATTTCCACAATCTAGTATCCTTAAGGAGATTGCCAGTTTACAAATTCTCTCTGCATTTCTTTTAATTTCCAAAGACCCGCTATTTTAGATACAGTCAAGATCTGTTTGATTTGAAAGCCCTGGTATGTATTCTTGCCTTAGTTTTCTTTCCCTACAACACTACAATCAGTGAACTCTTGTTCTCCTAGCATATGTAATAATCAATATTTTATTTGAAAAATACATAATATTGCTGATTTTTACCAGATAATGAAAAAATTAGGAATAACTTGTATCTATTCTTTAAATTACTGTTTATTATTATCATATAAGAATACAGTCAAATAGTAGAATTTCCAGTTTAAATTATTTTTTTACCTTAACCATAATTTTCTGTTAAAATCTGTCTTTTTTCCTTTCTTAGCTGTGCTATCAATACAGCTAGAGCAAATTTCTTCATTTCCATTAACAAATAACTTAGTGCACTTTGACCCTTTTAAAGCTGTATCCAACTGCTCTTTCTTATCATTAAGAGACAAACCCTGAGGGCTTCAGGCCAGCTGCTCCATTCTGCTTAGGTTAATGCTGTTGTCATAAAATCCTGCACTGCTTTGTCATTTAGTCTGCTCTTACTCAAGCTAT
Organism: Taeniopygia guttata; assembly: GCF_048771995.1. Taxonomy (NCBI): domain Eukaryota; kingdom Metazoa; phylum Chordata; class Aves; order Passeriformes; family Estrildidae; genus Taeniopygia; species Taeniopygia guttata. The sequence goes on from NC_133024.1 coordinate 52,756,295, forward strand.
TTGAGACTGTATTGGGTACCCAGAAAGCATATGGCAGAGTGTAACACAACAAACCTCTAGGCAGTTATAATGATTTGAGAGTAAATTCAAAAGCAGACAGAAATTTCTCTTTTATATGTGATTAAACCCTGATTTATTAAGATTAAATAGCTACACTCTTCTTCCTTTTAAAACTAACAAGATACCAGTTATTATTATTCACCAAAACTCACAGGAAATTTTTTCAGGTTAATGCCTTTGTCATCAGCCTGATATTTTTAGCAGAATCCTTCCTTCCTTCCTTCCTTCCTTCCTTCCTTCCTTCCTTCCTTCCTTCCTTCCTTCCTTCCTTCCTTCCTTCCTTCCTTCCTTCCTTCCTTCCTTCCTTCCTTCCTTCCTTCCTTCCTTCCTTCCTTCCTTCCTTCCTTCCTTCCTTCCTTCCTTCCTTCCTTCCTTCCTTCCTTCCTTCCTTCCTTCCTTCCTTCCTTCCTTCCTTCCTTCCTTCCTTCCTTCCTTCCTTCCTTCCTTCCTTCCTTCCTTCCTTCCTTCCTTCCTTCCTTCCTTCCTTCCTTCCTTCCTTCCTTCCTTCCTTCCTTCCTTCCTTCCTTCCTTCCTTCCTTCCTTCCTTCCTTCCTTCCTTCCTTCCTTCCTTCCTCCCTCCTCCCTCCCTCCCTCCCTCCCTCCCTCCCTCCCTCCCTCCCTCCCTCCCTCCCTCCCTCCCTCCCTCCCTCCCTCCCTCCCTCCCTCCCTCCCTCCCTCCCTCCCTCCCTCCTTTCCCTTTTCCTTCCTTCCTTTTCCTTCCTTCCTTCCTATTTGAGCTGGTAGGCTATCATATAAAAAATGAGAAACACTATAATTACTGGTTGTGCTTTCTGAAAATAAATAGTTCATCAGCTGTTTAAAAAATAATTGTATCTAACTACTCTGGTTAGGATATTTATGCCTGAAGTCAGTTATGAGGTCCTGTTCTGAAAGCCTGAAGAAATCACTAAGCCTAGAGGACTGTTTTCTTTGAGGTTCTCCTTTTTTCACTTTTCTTCTTGTTTTTCTCTAAGTAGCTGCCTGTGCTGAATGTACCTTCAAGGACTTTGCTATGCATACAGGCACCAGATATCTTTTATCTAGTAAAAAAGATCCTAAAGCTCCTTATTCACTTTTACAGAAATGGGACTCAAAAACAACTTATCTTCGTTTCACTCAGAAACAACAACATTCTCCTCCCCTGTCCCTGCCTGCCTAACCCCCCCAAAAAATAAACCAAACCAAACCAAACCCTAAAGGCTAAATGATCTGTTGAAACAACTGCATCCTTTATTTATTGTGTTAGGTTTTGCAGTTGCCATTTCTGATGCCAGCTCTGATATTTGGGCACTGACTAGCTGTGCTCACACTATAGGACGTTTGCTTTGCTGTGTGCTCAGTCAACCCTGCTAAGTACAGATCCTAGCTGTGTCCCACTTATGGGGCAGATGTACCACATTGCTGCCTGCAGTACTTGTCTTCAGACATTCAGAGAGGAATTTACCAGAATGACAATTTTTTTATAGGCCAGGATTTCTTTGTTTCCCTCTATAAGAGTCAGGGCACCTGAGGATGAACAGGAAAAAACCAGATTTTGACACAGCTCAGTTGTGAATTCACACACATCCAGGGAAGCAAACATGAAAAGCATCTGTCAGCACTGTAAACATGGACGACAAACACAGAAACTTTGCCTCCAAATTTCTCTGGAGGAAAATCAATCAATATGAAAACTGGAGGCCTGGATAAATAGGCTAGTGACCACGAAAACACTAATGGATAAGAAACAGAATTGTCACTGCACCAGATTTGAATTTAGACCTTTCAGATCCTGAAAAATTTGTCCATGTGAAAAAGGGGAAATACAACAATGTGATTTACTTGTGCTCCTTTGGAAAGCATAACGTTTGTCTCTTTAGAAAATTGTTCTGGTTTCTTTTACTAACATTTAACACCAGAGAGCAATAGTGGGAGAGTCAGTGACTCCTCAGCTCTGTGAGCAATACATTTACTGTGAGCATCTCTCCCATGAGAGTTAAACAAAAGAGGAAACAGATTTGATGAGAAGATGATTCTGAGATCAATTCTACTGTACAACCAACTACAAGGGATTATGAATAGGAAACATTTTTTACAATTTCAACTGTCAGAGAAGAAAAATTATTCTGTTCAAATAGAGAAATATAGGCAAGACAGACAACTGTTTGCCAGTGTGAACAGACCATCCACATAGAAAAAGGACAGTGATAAATCAATTTAAAAATTATTCGGATTTAAAGATTTCAAAGTTTTTAATTTCCTTACCTGAAGTAGGGTAAATATGCTGAAATGAAACCTCAGTCTATAAACTCCAGCAAGCAGATCAGGGATAAACCCAACTAGCATCTGAATAAAGCATTTAAAAAAAAAATCTGAATACTTTAATAAGTGATGCTGATGAGTCAGAAAATTGTACTGTCCTCTTTTGAGACTTCGTACAATACATTTGAGTAAGTTATCAGTTTTAAAATGTGCATATTCCTACTACTACTAAGAAAAGCTTCATGCTTGTCAATATTCCTTGTTTAAGTCAATTGCATGTTTGACTGCTTTACCATAAGTCAAACTTGATATGAATATTTGTATGATATGGACCAACAAATTCCCATACTGATACTAAGCCAGTGAAAATAACAGATCTTCAATAAAAACAGGTGCAGCTACAAAAAAACATACTGAATGTTATGTAGCTCTAAGAGTATAGCCCCTTATAATCTGGAAGGTAAAAGATGCCTACTTAATTTTGGTTTGAATTTCTGCCATGTCTTGTGTTCAAACAATAACCCATTTTCATTGTGAAAATATAACATATGAAGGAAATAATTCTGAAATGAAATTTCCTCAGTATTTCCATTTGCAGAAGATTTGACAAATAAATTCATTTATTATAATGGCACAATATTTAAATATATAATAAAAGAAATATGTATGTATATATAGGTAGATCAAATGTATAATACTATTTCCCAGTCACTAGAAACCAATTCTCTATAATATTCAATTGCAAGGATAGTCCCTGGCCTATGCCTTTTGCCTGGACTCAGGGTGAGGTATTCAGCCTGGCTGGACACCAGATGTAAACCAAAGCCTCCCCCTCCTCAACTCAATAGGGGAGAAAAATTATAGTGAAAGACTTTTGGATTGAGACAAGGACAGGGAGAGACAAAGACACCAATTATTGCCTTGCCTGGACTTAAGGAATGTGGGGTCCCTGCCACAGGAGACAGTCCTCCACAAATGTTTCCAACATGAATCTTCCCCACAGGCTGCAGTTCTTCTCCAACTCCCATGGGGTGCAGACCTTTAGGAACAGGCTGTTCCAGCATGAGTCTCCATGGGGTCACAAGTCTTGGTAGCAAACCTGCTCCAGCATGGCTTTTTCCCTCCAAGGGGCCCCAGGTCCTGCCAGGAGCATTCTCCATTATGGGCTTCCCGTGGGATCACAGACTCCCTTGGGAATCCACCTGCTCCAGCACTGGATCTTCCACAGGCTGCAGATAAATCTCTGCACTTGGACCTCCACAGGGCACAGGGGCCAGCCTGTTTCACCATGGGCTGCAGGGGAATCTCAGGTCCAGCAAGTGGATCACATTCTACTCCTCCTTCTCAACTGACCTGGGTGCCTGCAGAGCTGTTTCTCTCATGAATTCTCACTCATCACTCAGGCTCTTGTTTGCTCTTTACTCAGTAATTTTTCCTTCTCCTTAACTCTGATATCCCAGAGACCACTGCCACTGATGGGCTCAGCCTTGGCCAGTGGTGGGACCCTCATGGCACTGGCTGGCATTGAATCTCTGTTGAACATGGAGAAATCTTCAGGCAGCTTCTCACAGAAGCCACCCCTGTGGCTCCTCGCCCACATCAAAACCTTCCCATACAAACCAAATGCACCAAGTAACACTCTTCAGAATTACTTCCAAGTGTGTTCTGGGAGATACTGTAGAAGAAGGAGAATTCTTAATTAGAATGTGGCCATGCTGTTTGGAGAGTAAGAGAATTTAATAGTATGAATGCAAGCTGTTCTATGCCAGCTGGCCTCAACAGCAAACAACAGTCCTAGACATATTTAATTTACTAGCCTAAATGTAGTTTTTTTGCTCTTCCACAGTGTTCATGCAGAGTATATTCCTTAGCAAGGGATATATCCTTTTCTTTTTAATAGGGAAAAAAACCCTCAGTGTTTAATGACAACTTCTATAACTTGTAGAATTTTGTGGAGCAAAGAAATACCTATATACCTTTCCTCAAATAAGATGATTCAACAACCATGAAAATGAATACTAAGTACAGATGTCCCAAGTGAAGACTGGAGTTTTCTTGAGATTTCAACAGGAAAATTGCATATTTATTGAAACAGTTATTATGAATTTTTTATGGGAAAAATTGTTCCATCATTAATTCTTAGTCTAATTAAAGTCTTAACAGTCTAATTAAAACACAAGAAAAAGCTATTATTGGTCTAATTACAATGAGACTAATGTTCATAAATCATTGACACAGGGAAGATATGGACTTCTTAGTATTAACCAGTTTTTTTCTGAGATTAGGCTCATTACTGGTGCGCCTCTGAGTCACACCACCTTCAGGTTATTTCCTACCAAAGTATAGGGTTAGGTAAAGAGGAGTCATCAGCTTCATTAGGTTTTTGCCAGGAGGAATATGAAAATTCCACTATTCATAGTGGAAGTTTACTTATTTTGTTTCTACTTGGGGCTCTTTTTATGAAGTTTTTTATCATAGTTTTCTTACCCATTTTTTCCCCCTTGGTTTCCATAAAGAATTTGTCTGTTTGCGCTACTTAGCTGATATTTATAGCAGCATAATATTTTGCCAAAATAAAGGGCTAATGTTGTTGGGGTTTTTTTTGTTTTGTTTTGTTTTGTTTGTTTGTTTGTTTGTGGGGGGCTGCTTGTTTGGTTTAGTTTGGGTTTTCCTTGTTGTTATTTAGGGGATTATTTTTGTCATAGTGTAGCATTTTCAGATCTTTACTGTAGAAGACAATCTCAGAGTTAAGCCAAACCAAGCTGGATAATAGTCACCTTCTCCCAAATAATTGCTATATCAATTAAAACTAGCAGCTCAGGCTCAGACATGCCGGAGAAGTTTTGAGGGCCTTCTTTGTCAGGTCAATAATATGACTACAGCAGGAATAACAACATCACATTTCCTAGTCCCTTAAAATAGGGGGAAAAAAAAAAAGCGCCTTCTGTATACTTTGGGGGCAGGGGTTCAAACCACAATGCTGAAGAGAAAAGTGAGTGTCCTGTGGGCTCCAGGGAAAAAGAACAATATAAAAATATTTTTTACTTTTATTATTTCTGCTTGCAGTTTCCTCAGTGTCTACAATGCAAAATGAATATGAAATATTCACATAAAACTACAGCTCAAACTCTCTGATCTTAAATGCAGGGAAATCGATAGCTAATTTTTCATTTACCTTCAAGTGCTTTAAATAAAGAGTTGCACCAACAACAAATAAGACTGCAACATTGCTTGTGTGATTAACTATAAGTCTAAAAATAAGATTGTATTTTGAAACCCCAGAATGATGAGCCTATGTGAATTAAAAAGCCATGTGTGAGTATATACTTTCTTTCTGTTCATAATTAATTTTAAACTTTCTTGCTTCTAAACTCTTTTTCCATTTCCAGGACATCTGGTGCCTAAAAATCACAGCATAACAGCTCCAGACTTTCTCATTTTGTAATTAAAGAAAGCCTGGATTTTTAGGTCTTGCTGTGAAGATCACAGTATGTGTATTTATGAGTCTGGCATATCCCTCTCACTTACTAGCCTGGTTGCAATTTTTTTTTCTTCTCATAAGCTCAGAGCTGATAATTCACAGACTATTTGTGATGCTGTGAAGGGACCTAGTTCCTTAAAAAGCTGACCTTGGAATCAGTTTTGAGGGACAGGATCTAGAGACAGAGGGAAGACAGATTGTGAATCTCAGCAAGATACAGCACATGGATTATCCAAACAATCCACATTGGATCTATAGTACAGACACCTATGACATCTGAGTCAGATTTCCTTTATGGCCAATAGTGAGAATTACACTTTTTAGACCAACTTAAGATACTATAGATACCAGCTTGTATGTATATTAATTACATCTAAAGCAGATTGCAAGAATAATGACTGAAAATTTTGTTTCTCTTTGTTGAATGTTAAGGTCATCTAAAGTTACTGATGAGAAGAGATAGATGTTTCTTCTATGGACCACCAGATTCTAGCCAGACTCTGGTATGGCCAGAGGATCTCTGAATCCCTATTTTTTGTAAGTACTGCATTGCTAAATTATTTGAGTGACACAAACTGCATTACATGATAGTTTCCCAGATATTTCAGTGAATGTTGTGTGTTTTCTGGACAGTTTCACCCAATTTCCTATTCCTCATGCCATTTTCATTTTTGTAAAAGATAAAGTTACTTTTTACCTGTGAAACCAGAAGAAAAATTCAAGTTAATTTAGATATTTTCATTCCTTGTCAATAACTCAAAAGTCTTAAAGTGATTAATGTTTTTCCTTCCACACTCTCTTTTTAATGTTCCTTTTGATTTATTAAAAAAAAAAACAACCTATCATCATCCCCCCACATCAATTCTCCCCACTAAAATGTAAGAACTAAGAATATGTAGCAAAAAAAAATTAGTTTGAATTAAAATTTTTTAACTTTTTCCATCTTTATATAATAAAAATCTAAGAGAAACTTTTAAAAGCCTATGTAATTATATTCTCTTTGGAATAATTTTAAGAATTGGTAGTGTTTGCCATTAACATTCAAATCTATGTTTGATTTAGGTTGTCAAAACAGTGACAACAGTGACAGAATCTTCAATTTATCCTTCATAAAACTTTTTAAAATACCCTCTGGAGATTTACAAATGCATTTAGAAACAAAAGTAAGATAGAATTTAGCAAGAACCATTAATGTTAATTTTGTACGTGAAACATTTCAGCTACTGTCAGTTGCACCATGTAGATAAGTGCTCCAGCTTTATAGATGGTGATCATGTTCATCCTGTAGATATGGGAAATAAGGTAATATTATCTGTATGTGACCTGCTGCACTCTAGTAACAATCTCCAAGATGTTAATTCCTAGGAAACCTTTTCAGCAAAGCCCCATTCATTGTCATAAACTACCACATTCAAAGTAGGAACAATTCCTTATAGTTCACCCCAAATAAAGTTTCTTCAGCAGAACTGCCTTTATGTCATTACACAACAGCAAGAAAAAGTGCCCTGCTCCCTTGCTATGCTGACAAGAAAACAAATTTCCTGTAGGAAAATAATTTCTTAGCAATAAGTTAATATATTTTGAAGGGGGTATGCATCTGACTTTTAAAAATTTAATATTTTTAATAGATCCAGCCCAAATAATTCCAAACATATTTAAATCAAGTTAAAATCCCCACCAGTTCCTTCTTTTCCTTATAGAGGTAGCTCTTCCTCAGTTTTTTGGTTTTGTTTTTTTTTTTTTAATAAGTTCACTTTAATTAAATTAAACTCATGAACAGCAGTATGTAACACCCACCCAACAGGCACCATCATTGCTGGCTTAACCATTTGGAAGGAATTAAAGAGATAGAGAGAGTTACCTGTCTCAAACACTGTCAGGTCTACAGTGGCAAAATAAGGCACCACAACAGGAAATTGAGAAGCAGAAAGAAGTTTGGGACAGGAAGGAGCTAATTCCTTGCCTGGCAAAGATGATATCTGCTTAGCACATCCTGGTTAATGCATCCAGACAAAAATTCCCACTGTGGCAAATTGCAGGAAAGGAAGGAACTTCTTATAGACATATTACCCCAAGTTTTGGGAATGGAATCTGTGACTGTTCTGTGGATATCTGAAATTTAGACTGTATAAAGGTGACACTCCTTTGAAGAGTGACTCCAGAACCTACACCACCAAGAAGCCCAGAGTGAAGAAGGACCAAAGGGACCAACTGTATCCATGAGTGGTGATAAATAAAATCCATGTTATTGGCTTCATCATATGATCTCTTTTGCAGCTTAATGCAGACAGAGGCCTCTCTCACTAACTGGATCACAATGCCATTATTGCAGTAATAGCCTTAAACTGCTTCAAAGTGTCAGGAAATAAAAATAAAATTGTAGATCACTGTTTTTTGGGGTTTTTTTGGGTTTTTTTTTGTTTTGTTTTGGTTTTGTTTTTTTTTGACATATTGAGTATTTTGGAGAGTTGAGGACTGCATAAAGTAAGTAATTCCCGAGCTTTTCATATCTTCTAGACAACATTAATGCAAATACCTGAAGTTTTTGCATTATGAAGGGTCTCCCTCTATCGTATTGCTAAGTAATAAGAGAAATAGAATGTATTTCTAGCTGATTTTGATATATGCAGTATTTTTTCCTACCAGCATTATTTACTTATCCTTAGCATGACTATTCTGCCTATCTAAATATTTTTTTCCTACTCTATAATTATTAAGGTGTAGGAAATAAACATTGTTAAGAGATTTAAAGAAGGTCAGTCTTCTGTGATCCTTTAGAATTTACCAAAAATACAGCTGATTTCAATCCCCATTTTGTTTTTGTGGGGCTTTCAAACTAATGCAGTTACAAGAACTACTACTTTTTAATTATATACAAAATGCATATGTGAGACAGAGAATCCAACAGCAACATTTGCATCAAAGTAGTGTAATTTATTTCCTCTGAGTCTTGTGAGAGAACTGTTCAGAATTAGGTATTAAACCTGAGGGGCTTTGTGTGCAAAACATTTCATAAAACAATTACAGCAATATAAGGAATCTTTTTTTGTAACCAAAGCAAATTTTATCATCCTACACTTCCATTACAGTTGTGACCAAAATTCTTTTCATGTATTTTAAACTTCTCATAGGATTTAATCTCTTCCTTTATAGAAACAAATTGTCCTTTAAGCATGGAAGAAGACTAGAAAACAGAATTAAACCAGACATCTAACTTTATGCCTTTGAATATAGGTGAAATAAAATGTATTTGAAATGACTTAAGAATATAGTGTAGATTTTATAGTAGATGTAGAGACACTGAGAATAATCAGTCATTAATTCTGAGATGTCATCATTCAGATTACTGATCCCTATGATATCCCAGGAAAGAGGAAGAAAGGTATTAATATGAAATATAAATATAAAAGGCAAACAATGAATATGTGGTTGTATTTTTCAGCAATTCTTCTAAAATAATTTGTAGAATCATAGAATCATTGAGTCCAAATTTTGAGGCTTATTAGCTTGTAGATGTGGCACTACGTGAGATGGCTTACTGGTGGACTTGGATAGCATCAAATTCGCAGTTAGACTGAAAGATCTCAAAGGTCTTTTCCAACCTAAATGCTTCTATGATTCCAAACCCAAACAAGGTTAATTCCATCATTAATTTTACATCACTCCCAGAAGTTTCCAAGGCTAGGTTGAATGGGGCTCTAAGAAATCTTGTTTAGTGAAAGATGTCCCTTCACATAGCAGAGGGGTTGGAATTAGAGGATCTTTAAGATCCATTTTAATCCAAACCAATCTATGATTCTGTGATCACATTCATTCAACAATATATGCATTCCCCACCTTGGGAAAGTTATAAAAAATTTGAGGGAGGTAATAGTGTATAGATATTTTTAAATTACAAGATGCTACGTTTCTGATTGGTCTTTTGTAGCTGAGCATTTTTTGTTATCTCCTCCTCCTTGTGGAAGGAGAATGGAGTATAACATAAACATACAGGAGAAACAGAAGAATGACCTGGAGACATTTTACATGTGTAGCTGTTAGAAAATTATGAGTTTGAAGGCAGAGCACAGATGAATATTGAAACAATGAGACGAATGACCATAACTGACCACATATGTGTGGTGAATTCTCCTCCACAGTGAAGTTTAATGCAATAATTAAATTTTTGATTAAGATTGATAAGTCTGCATATATACTTTTGTTTCTGACTAGGGAATTGAGAAAGAAGGGTGAAATTATCTACCACCCACTAAAATTTTTCTTTTCTTTAAGAGAAGTAAAATAATTAGGTATTAGGTAAATCTTAAGGCCCTTGGGAAGAGAAACCTAAAAAGGAGGGTCAAAATAAAAGTAGTACAAAAGAAAAAAAAAATCTTCACATCTGAGGATGTGAAGATGACCATTAGTATCACCTTATCTTTGCTTATATATTCCACTTCTCTGTTCCAGGAAATTTTTAGAGACAGTAAATATATACAGGTTATTTTAGTGCTATTGTTTCTAAATATCATCCAGTAATGCTTCTGGGCATTGGAAAAACCATAAAAATAAAAATGCATGAGTTTGTGGGAAGACAAAGCTCCATGGAACATGTTTCTGAAATTATTCTAGAGAAATGATAATTTTAAATTTTATTGCTTCTTGACTGACCTAACTATGGAAAGTTCAAACAAAATGTAACAGTAACCTCCAATTGAAGCAGAAGGGGAATGTCAGTTATCAATCAAAAAAAACACCAAAAACAATCAAAAAGAACAACAGAAGTCTAGGGAATAAGTGTGCCAATAGTTCAGACAGCAATATTTGATTTAATAAGTGCAGGAAGATATCTTACAGCATATAGTAAACAGAGATGATATATGGTTCACCCAAAGCCTTGGAAAGTCAACAGGGTCTATACAACTGTCGTTTTTTCTCTTCATATAAAAGAGACAAAAAAACCTACTATCTGTCTACTTATCTATACTCATTGGTGTAATTTAAAGGGGTGTTTTTAGTTTTTCTTCTAATTCCTTGTATGCATTTTTTTTTGTTTTATTTGTTTGGGTTTGTTTTTTAAATAATGTGCATCTTATATCCTGAAAGATGACAAAATACAACAGAAGATATTCATTGCTGACTTCTGGGTCATTTTTACCTGAAAACTAATGCTACCACCAAAAAAACAGCAAATGCAATATTGCATCTCTATTCCCTCAGCTTTTCCCTTCCAAGCCTTCTTTTAAAATGGCACATAAAGGCTTCTAAACGCGAACTGCTTTCAATACATATAAATTCAGTAAATTTTATTAAATCTTCAAATCTGAAAGAACCATGCTATATGTATTCGTAAGACTTAGTTACAGTTTTCAAATGCACTCTTATCTTTCATTTTTACTTTAATCTTAAAACAGCTGACTGTTTCCTATTACTCTGAATGTATTC